>NW_026057580.1:6201423-6391733 GCF_023721935.1 Panthera uncia
CCCCCGTCCCCCGGCGTCACCACCCGGAGCCGAAGGAAGCCTGGCCCAGAGCCGGAGCCTGCTTCAGTGTTTTAGGGGGGCTGAATGGAATCCAGCACTCCCCTCAGATGGGACGGCCCTGGCCCACTGAGCTTTCAAATGTCTATGCTTTTGCTCAATTAAATGAACGCCCTATAGTAATGCTGATAGCTGAGGCCCTCGGTGGCTCCCACTGGTGGCTGTAAAGGCCTTTGATGATAATAATGATGCAAGAGGATAATAAACATAATGAAAATATGCACTGTGGTACACAGAATCTTTCAGGATATGGTGTCCACGGGGCAAAAGCTTTTAAAAGAGTTTTTAAAAAAATTTTTTAATGTTTATCTTTGGGAGAGAGAGAGACAGAGACAGAGACAGAAGGTGAGTGGGGGAGGGGCCCAGGGAGAGCGAGACACAGAATCGGAAGCAGGCTCCAGGCTCCGAGCTGTCAGCACAGAGCCTGATGCGGGGCTTGAACTCATGAACTGTGAGATCATGACCTGAGCTGAAGTCAGATGCTTAACTGACTGAGCCACCCAAGTGCCCCTAAAATTTTGTTTTTAAAAAAAAAATTTTTTTTTTAAACATTTATTTATTTTTGAGACAGAGAGAGACAGAGCATGAATGGGGGAGAGTCAGAGAGAGAGGGAAACACAGAATCTGAAACAGGCTCCAGGCTCTAAGCTGTCTGTACAGAGCCTGACGTGGGGCTCGAACTCACGGACCGAGAGATCATGACCCGAGCTGAAGTCGGGTGCTTAACCCTTAACCGACTGAGCCACCCAGATGCCTGTTTTTTTTTTTAATTTTTTTTTTTTTTTTTTTTTTTTTTTTTTTGTGGTGGGTGGTTTCTCATGCAGAAGAGAACTGGGAAATCTTACTTCCTGGCAAAGACAATTCAAGGTCACTCCCAAATCCAAAGACAAACAGAACAAAGAAATGAGCCTCCTCCTGCCAAGTGCTTGTCAGTTTGTCTTCCCAGGAATCTGGAATAAAGTTTAGGGGGGATGTGTTCCCTCCAATCCCAGGGACACGCCTTAGCAAGCCCTGAGTCCCGTGAATAAATCCTCCCCGTAACAGTGGCCTCTCTGAAGCCTACTGGTGCCTGATCCAGCGCAGAGGCCGTGTTGAGCTCTCACAAATGAATGCAGGTCCTTGTGAAACTGGTAGAGCCTCTATCATGTCTTCATGGCCCAGGATTCTGGGGACACTCAGGCGGTGGGCTTTTCTCCCTGGAAAGGCCTGCAGTTTAAAGTCCCGTCCACCAGGTGGCGCAAGGCCTCTTTTTGGGGCGGGTGTCGGAGCCCACTGCCTGTTGACAGTGTCCTGTGTTGCCGTGAGCCCGCCTTCTCTGCGGGTGTGAATACACATCTCCAGCACGGGTCTACTCCGTAAGTGGACCTCCAGCCCTTGCTTAAACACGTCCGCAGATGGGGAGCTCAGCACCTCTGGGAGCAGAGTAAATAGTGGGGGTTGGGGGCGTGGGGGTGGAATCGAGGGCACCAAAAAGCTACCTGTTCAGGGATAATGTCCCCTTTCCTTTCCCAGCCCTCAGGCCACTGGCTTCTAAAATCCCTAGTCCCAGGCTCTTTGTTGGGTCTCCTTCTCTTATCACTTTATCCCTGAGTAATTTATCAAATTTTTGAGCAGAGCCCAGATGAGATCTTTCGTAAGTCTGGGGCATGTGAAAAGCCTCTCTACCTCCCGCCTCCCCTGCTTGTGGGGAGGCGGCAGTGGGGGGGGAGGGAGGGTTGATTAGGAATCAAAAGGACTGGGGCTACCTGAGTTCTCCGGTGGCTTTTGTGAAGTCAACCTCCTGGGCCTCGGTTTCCCTATCTGTAAAGTGGCTAAGAGCATCTTTTATCCTGCTTGCCACATTCAGTTGTTGAGAAACTGTAAATGAAATGATGTATTCATTTATGTAACGAATATTTACTGAGTACCTACTGTAAGGTAGGCACTATTCTAGAAACTAGGGAAGACAGATAAGTAAGCAATAAATACTGCATCTGATGTCAGGTGGTGTGGTAAGTACCAGGAAGGAAAATACAATAGAGTCAAGTGTGGGGAAGAGGGGGGGGCAATTTTAATACAATAGAGTCAAGTGGGGGGGCAATTTTAAATTGAGCGGTCAGAGATGTGACAAATGTGGAAGTCTGAGCAAATCTTTTTCACTTACTGCAATTTCCCCCTGTAGTCTGTCTTTCCGAGCCCTTTTCCTTGGCCAGCGGTTCCCATCGTGAAAGTGGGATAGACTTTCTGAGTGTTTTTTCAGATAGACACTGTTCTATTAGTTTCTGTTATGTGCAATCAGATGCAATCTTCATGGATATGAATAACGTGGGCTGGCTGGGAGGACATGATCAGATTGACCCAGAGCTCTGTTTCCCTCTTTTGCCTGTGGGAGAACCACAAGCTAAGGCCAATGAGGTCATACATTCTCCTGAACAGGCCTCAACCCTCCAGGTCAGGCCCATCTAAACATCTCAACTCAAGAAAGTACTGTGTCTTACTGAAAGCACTCTGGCTGGAAAGCCCCAGAGTTCTAAGTATGGCTCTTGAAATCCCAGCAGTGCTTATCAGGAAGGGATTTCCCTTTAGTCACACACTCTGGCTAGCGACATACTCAGGTTCTCTACCTGTGGCCTGGGATGGAGGGTAGATAGGTTATCAGGGAGCAGATGGCTGGAGGTGGCTGGACATGGTGTGTAAGTCTCCAGACAGATTCTGAAGCATCTGATAAAGCACTTTTCTCCCAACCATCCCTTATGAGGATTATGATCTGATCCTGTTTGAGGGATGGGACCACTGAAGATCAGAAGTGTCAAGGGAGCCTGAGGGGTCTGGGTCCTGGCTTTCATCCAGGGCCCTTTCCAACCCTTGGAGCAGATCATCCCAACTCCAGCCTTGCACAAACTCTAAAGTGATGTGCAATAAAGAATGTTATGTTTTCCTGGCTGAAGAGTGAGTGAATGATTCACCAGCTTGGATCTCGATCAGCCACAAAAAGAGAAAAGGACCTTTGACAAAGCGGAAGATCTGATCTAGAGCCAACGGCAGGTTCCCAAAGAAAGAACAGAAACAAAGGCTTTGTGGCTCAACCACATCTTTATTTTCAGCCTGCTGAAGTGCCTTTCTGATCATGTAAATTCATTCAATTGACTTTATAGTAAATTGGACATGCCCAGATCAAAATCCGGCTCCTCTTCTAAGGAAGTCAGTCCTGATTAATCTGCTTCTACTGTATTAGTTAAGGTAACACTAGCTGTGGCACATAAACTGGAATCTCAGTGGTTTAACATGGTAGACGTGTGTTTCTGAGTCATGCAAAGTTTGGTTGGTAGGGTGGGGAGGGGATCCTCTCTCCACGAAGTCATCTGGGGACTCAGGCTGATGGAGGTACCACTATTATCTTCTTCACATGCTTTCCATGGGGGCTTGACCTCCAGCCAGCAGATGAGGGGGGACATAGAAGATTGGGAGGGTGTTTTCATGGGCTAGAGCAAGAGGGGGGCATCCATCATTTCTGCCCACATTCCATTGTCAGAACTCAGGCAAGTAGCTTACAGATATGTTTCCTGCTCTTACTGAATGACTTTCCACCTTTATTCATTCCACCTCCAGCCTTCTTTATCCTGCTCCGTGGCCAGGAGACAGACCTGTACGGATTGCACCAATGGGCTCTTTTGTCTTGTGCTTGAGTTGGGTTTGGTCAAGGAAGTCACTGGCAGAAAAACTGGAGAGTGTGGCCAAGGTATGTATTTCCTGCAGTCTCTCTTTGACTGGGGACTTTCCCCCAGTCCCAACCAGGTCTATAGGTTGGCCATGTTCTTCTACTAAAGGCCACTTTTCTGTCACTGCCCTCTCCATATGGTCACTCCCTCCAAGTTGTGTTCCCATTCCCTCCGCTTGCCCTTTTAGACTGAAGGGTGGTAACCACTGCCCACTGTTGGCAGCCCCAGGAAACTGCACCATCATTTGCTGCTTTCCCTACACCCTGCATGCATCCTTGTAAATGGTCTCATTATTACATTTTTCATACTTGTCCGGTATGAGCGTGCCTTCCATTTCCTGCCGTGATCCTGACCGCTGCAGGTGGGCACACATAGATGCAGAGGGGCTAGGGAATGGAGTCCCAGCCTGGGTGCCTCTCCTCACAGTATGGAAGGGACTCTGCTGGACACCTGTCTCTGCCCCATCTACTCTGACCCCCGTGCTTTTTGGCTTTTCTGCCTGGGCTATTAGTGTGTGTGACCTTGGGTTAGGCCCCTCATCTGTAAAATGAGTGGGCTGGCAGAAAATCTATTCAACTGACGTTTGGTAGCCTCTCTAACTGCAAATGGTATCTTGGTTGTCCTGAGCTACCTGGCTCCTTACCCATGAACTCAAGTGCAGGTTTCTCTTTTTGGCTCCAAAATAAAAGTAATCTCATGAAGTACCCCTTGCTACATATCTTCTAACTTCCTTCTGTGGATAGCATTGCGCCTCTCCCCACACCCCACCAAATTCACCTCTTGAAGCCCTAAATCCCAATACCTTAGGATGTGACTATATTTGGAAATAGGGCCTTTAAAGAGGTAACTAAAGTAAAACGAGGCCATTAAGGTGGACCCTCATCCAATCCGACTGGTGTCTTTACAAGAAGAGGAGATTAGGACACACAGAGAGACACCAGGCATGTGTAGGCAGCCGTCTGTAAGCCAAGGAGAGATGCCTCAGAAGAAAGCAAGCCCTGCCAGCAGCTTAACCTTGGACTTCTGGCCTCCAGAACCATAAGAAAGTAAATCTGTGTTGCTTAAGCCTCCCAGTCGGTGGAACTTGGTTATGGCAGCCCTAGAAAACTAACACGTGTGCCGCCTTGGGTCCTACCCTGTAAGCTTTTCTGTGTTATGGCTCAGTTCTTTGCTAAAGTCACCTGATGACGTTTCAGTGGAGGTAAGGGAGTTCCTCGAATTTCCTTTCATATCGCATCTCTACTTGAAGAATGAATCTTCATAGGGTGATGCCCAAAAGGGATTGGCAAGAGGATGATGCGGGCGTCAGCCCAGTACCCTTCTTGCCATCCTCCTGCAACTGATTTTGCCTCTGGGAGCAGCTTCTCTCCTACTCCATCACAGCCTCCTGCCCCTGGCATTGGGAAAAGCCTTCACAACCCAAGCGGGGCCATTGAGAAAAACTCATTCCCCTGACCACAGTGATCGGTCCAGAGAAGGCATGTGACCCAGGACAGGCCAATCAGAGTCCTTCCCTGGCATTTTTCTGACTAGAGCTGGCAGGGAAGTTACGGAGAAGCAGGGAGGTGAGGGGAAGTCATGACAGGGCCTGTTGTCCGTTTCCAGTCCTTGGGAGCCCTGAGCTGTCCCGATCCCCGAAGATCTTCCTTCAATTCTTTGACAACCCCAATAGCTTTCTAACAAATCTCCTTTCACTTAAGTTGGTTTGAGTTGGGGTTTCTGTCTTATACAATGAAGAATGCTCTGACTCTTGTCAAAAAATTGTTTGGCACACTTCGAGTTTGCTCCCAGGCCTGCCACTTCTGTCTGTCCTAGAAGGTGAGTTTCCTATCACTAGAGGTTTTCAGACAGAGAGGGGGGTTGTCCTTTGTCTGGGATGAATCAGAGAACTGTTGCTTTGGCACTCAGGGCAGTTAACTGTGTGACATCAAATATTTTCAGGAATAGTCACTGATTCCATTGTGTACAGTCTCCTGTCAGGGATTAGAGGCCTACTATTTAAATACAGCTCTACTTTTCTCTCAAACCCATACACCAAGAGCTCATGAACATCAATGTACTATACCATACAAATGCAGTGAAAGATAAAACCCACATCATCATCTCAACAGACACAGAAGAATCATTTGACAAAATACAACATTCTTTCATGAAAAACATATTCCTATCTGGGAATAGAATTGAACTTCTTCAATCTGGTAAAGGTCATCTATGAAAACTTTGCTGCTATATCACACTTAACAGTGAAAGAGTAGATACTTTCCCCCTCATGTCAGACATTCTAGCCAGGGAAATTGAGCAAGAAAAAGGAATAAGAGGCATTCGGGTTGGAAAAGGAGAAGTAAAATTATGTCTGTTCGTAGATGATATGATATCGTATATGAAAAGGGCAGAGGAAAAAATCTATTAGAACAATTAAGTGAGTTGAACAGGCTGCAGGATACAAGATCAACCTATAAAAGTCAACTGTATTTCTATATGCTAACACGAACAGTCTGAAAATGAAATTTAAAAACAATTCTATTTACAATAGTATCAAAAAGCATAAAATACAAAGAAACTCAAATAAAGAACAAGAAATATGCTCTCAAAACTATACATCATTGCTAAAAGAAATCAAAGAAGAGCTAACGACATGGGCAGACATCCCATGTTCATGGATCAGAAGACTTAATATTGTTAGGATGGCAGTACTCACAAATTGACCTACAGATCCCATACAATCCCTATAAAAATTCCAACTGTTTTTTTTTTTTTTACAGAAATTGATAGGCTGATACTAATATTTATGTGGGACTGCAAGTGACCCTGAATAGCCAAAACAATAGCCAAAGCAATCTTGAAAAGATAAACAAAGTTGGAGGACCCACGTTTCCCAGGCTCAAAACTTATTGCAAAGCTACAGGAAACAGTGTGGTATTGGCATGAGGATAGACAGGTAGATCAATGAAATAGGATTGAGAATCCTGAAATAAACCCATACATCGATGGCAATTGACTTTTGATAAGGGTGTCAAAACTATTCAATGAGAATAGTTTCTTCAACAAATGGTGTTGAGACAACAGGGTATCCATATGCAAAAGAGTGAAACTGTAACCTTACCTCACACCAATATACAAAATTTAACTCAATACAAAATCAAACTTAATACAAAAATTAACTCAAAATGAATCAAAGACATATGTATAAGAGCTAAAACTATACAACCTTTGGAAGAAAACATAGGAGTAAATCTTGATGACTTGCATTGGGCAACAGTTTCTTAAATGATACCCCAAAAGCATAGCAACAAAAGAAAACATAAATTGGATTTCATCAAAATAAGAAGTTGGAAAGACAGAACAGAAAATGGGAGAAAATATTACCAAGTCCTATATCTGACAAGTGACTTATACTCAGGAAATATGAAGAACTCCTACAAACCAATAATAAAAATGCAAATAACCCCACTAAAAACAGGCAAAGGACTTGAAGAGACAATGAACAATCACCAAAAAAGATATACAAATGGTCAAAAAGCACATGAAAAGATGCTCAACATCATTGATCATTAGGGAAATACAGACCAAAGCACAATGGAGTACTACCTCACACCTACAAGGATGGTACAGTAAAGATGGTGAGGCACCTGTGTGGCTCAGTCAGTTAAGCATCTGACTTCGGCTCAGGTCATGATCTTGCAGGTCATGAGTTTGAGCCCCGCATCAGGCTCTGCACTAACAGTGTGGAGACTGCTTGGGATTTCCTCTCTCCCTCTTTCTCTCCCCCTCTCCTACATGAACACTCTCTCTCTCTCTCTCTCTCTCTCTCTCTCAAATTAAGTAAATATAAACTTTAAAACAAAGATGAATGGTAACAAGCATGTGGAGAAATTGGAACCCTCCTACATTGCTGGTGGGAATGTAAAATGGTCCAACTGCTGTAGAGAACAGTTTAGCAATTTCTCAAAAAGGTAAAATAGATTTACCATATGATCCAGCAATTCCATTCCTAAGTACATACCCAAGAGAATTGAAAATATAGGTCCACACAAAAATCCATACACAAATGCCCGTTGTAGCATGATTCACAACAGCCAAAGAGTAAAAACAACCCGGATGTCCATCCACTGATGAACAGATACACAATATGTGGGAATCTGTACAATGGAGTATAATTTGGCCATAAAAAGGAATAAAGTTCCGGTTGTGTGATTCCATTTACACGCAATGTCCAGATAGGCAAATTGATAGAAACAAACAGTAGAGGAGTGGTTTCCAGGGACTACAGGGATGAGGGAGGGATGAGGGAGTCCTAGACAGCACTGCTAATGGGAATGAGATTTCTTCTCAGAGCCGTGAAAATGTTCTGGAATCTGATAGTGGCGATTGATACACAACTCTGGATATACTAAGAACTATGGCATGTGAATTTTCTGGCATGTGAATTAGATCTCAATAAAGATGTTCTTAAGGGGTAAAAAAGTGTTTGTGAGCAAACAGACGTCGTGTGGAGCGACAGCTTCCCCAAAGACAGCAGCAGGTCAGAGGCACTTTGCCGGGCCCCTAAGAGTGGGACAGAGCCCAAGGATTAAAAAAACAGGCTTGTCATCCTGATGGTTGTGGGCTTGAACACTGTTTCTACTTCTTAGGAGTTGTAGAGTGTTGGGAAATTGACTCAACCTCTCTGAGCCTCTCATCTGTAACCTGAGAACAATTTCTACTTTGTAGGGTTCTTATGAGGAGTACCTGCTCCGTGGCTCAGAGTATCCGATAGATGACGGCTATTATTAACATTATTTTCTCTTGGACAGAGAGGAAAGAGGTCTCTGGAAGGAAACTCTGGCCTTGGATGAAAGGTGGAAAGAAGAGGCCCAGGTGAACTAAGGAGACAAATCGATTTTAGGCTGTAGGTTGAGCTAGAGGGTTATGGAGGACCCCCTCCAAGAGGGGGGTGATTGGAGAGGGAAAGAGTACAGATACTCAGCCTCCTGGTACCATCACCAAGTGGGTTAGAACTAGGAGGCAGATAGGGTATTTTGTCACATTCTAGTGCCACAACTTTTCTCCCTTACTCTTGGGGAGGGGCCGGGCGCGGCCCCGTAGTGTTGCGTTCGATAGTAAGTGTGAGCCCCCAAACCAGCCCAGTGATTCTGCACACAGCAGCAACAGCCAGGCCCATTGGGACTACATCTCAGTGGGGCTGGATGTTTGCTTCTCATCAATATTTGATCTCTGTGGAGTAACAGATGATTTTGATTGTGTTCTTCGGCCTTTCCTGCACATGTCAAATTTTCTACAGGGACGAGGTCATCTGACTAGAGTGCTGAGTAGGAAACCCATACTAAGCATGACTCATGACAGCATTGCCTTATGTCCGTGCTTTTTTCTTTTTTTTTCCCTCGTATCTTGCCTGGCTCCGTGGAGATAAGAATTTGTGAGCTGTATCAGTCAGGGTGCAGTTGGGGGAAAGAGAAGCTGTGCCAGCTGGTTGTAGCAGTAAAGGAATTAGAGACTTTTAAAGTCATCAGAAGGGGTGGAGGAGTGGGTTCTGAGTTGTGGCCCCCAACAGTGATCTGGAACGCCACCATGATTCCTGTGACCTGGGCATCAAGGGCTACCCTTGCTCTATGAAGGGGTGCCCACAGGCTGGAATGCTGAAGAACACAGTTTCTCTTGACCTTGCTTGTCCCCACATCCCATCTCACCTGCACAAAGAAGGCATGGACATGAATGGGGCAATCCATCAAGACCAGCCTCCTTAGAACCCTCTTGCACTGTTGTTGGGAATGCAAACTGGTGCAGCCGCTCTGGAAAACAGCATGGAGGTTCCTCAAAACATTAAAAATAGAACTACCCTACAGTCCAGCAATTGCATTACTAAGGTATTTACCCAAAGGATACAAAAATACAGATTCCAAGGGACACATGCTCCTGGAGGTTTATAGCAGCACAATTAACAATAGCCAAACTATGGAGAGAGCCCAAATGTCCATCGACTGATGAATGGATAAAGAAGATGTGGTATATATACAATGGAATATTGTTCAGCCATCAAAAAGAATGAAATCTTGCCATTTGCAACGACATGGATGGAGTTGGAGTGTATTAGGCGAAGCAAAATAAGTCAATCAGAGAAAGATAAATACCATATGATTTCACTCATGTGTGGAATTTAGGAAACAAAACAGATGGACATAGGAGAAGGAAAAAAAGAGGGAGGGGGAAGCAAACTATGAGAATTCTTAATTATAGAGAACAAACTGAGGGTTGATGGAGGGAGGTGGGTGGAGGATGGGCTAAATGGGTGATGGGCATTAAGGAGGGCACTTAAGTGATGAGCACCCGGTGTTGTATGTAAGTGATGAATCACTAAATTCTACCCCTGCAACCAATTCTACCATATATGTTAACTAAGTAGAATTTAAATAAAAAATTGAAAAAAAAAAAAAAAAGACCAGCCTCCTTATATCAAGATTTTGACATTTCATTTGGCTCAAAACTCACTTGAACTGAACAACTGATGTTCTCTTTCTTCTTTTTTTCTTGTGTAAAATTTATATTTGCAGCGTGAAATGACTTTTTCCTGTGTGTGGAGTCTTTAAATTTACCTCTGAAGCCCTGTGAACACAAGCCCTTGAAACCAGGAGAAGTGGTTTCCTCTGATGAGTCCTCGGATGTGACTTCAAGTGCTCTGTTTGGCTGTTGCTGAAATGAATAGTCTCCTTTTCTACAGGAAGTGCGAAACTCCTGTGTGTTATAGGAAGTAAGAGCTTCCACGTATTCTCTTGAGGATAATGAGCACTTCCCGGAGGAAACAATATAACTTAATATGTTGAATTTTTTTTTTTCAGTAAAGAGCCAACAACCGCTCAACCACAAACTCAGCAGTAAGAAGCGTTTGAGAAGATGCTTCGCTTCGTGAATAATTAAAAGCAAATCAGAAACACGAGTGGCTCATCATACCAACAACAATGAACAGGCTCAATAGTGTCTACTTGTGTCCGGTATTTTTGCTGTAAGCATCTTTGCGGCAAGAGTTTTCGCTGCAAACATTTTTGTCACGTAACTGGCCATAAGGTGATTTTGCCATAGGAGATAAAACAACTGGTTGGTGTTTGGTTTCATTTCTCCATTGACACATTTCCTTTTTTAAAAAAGATTTTTTTTTAAGCTTTATTTACTTTTGAGATTGAGAGAGACAGAGAGAGAGAGAGAGAGAGAGAGAGAGAGAGAGAGAATGTGAGTGGGGGAGAAACGGAGACAGAGAGACACAGATCCGAAACAGGCTCCAGGCTCTGAGCTGTCAGCACAGAGCCCATTGCGGGACTCAAACCCAGGAACCGTGAGATCATGACCTGAGCCGAAGTCGGACACTTAGCCGACTGAGCCAGCCAGGCGCCCCAGACACATTTCCCATTTATATGTTATATAAAACTTTGCTTGCTCTCATAATGGTCTACACAGTGTTGAGTAGAGATGGTGGTCTTAAAATAGTGGGTGATAACAACTATGTATAGCTCTTTGATAAAAAGTTCGGTGAGAAAGCTTACTGGCAAGTGTGAAATAGCGTGTAAAGCAGACCGCACACTATACTACACCAGAAACTGATAACGTATCAGTTACAGTGATCACAATGCTCAGTTAGAAATGCTTTCCAGCACTGGCATTTCTTCCACATTTCTGTCGACAGACGTGTACCAATATGCCAAGAACGAAGAACAGTGTGGAAGGCTTTCACGACGCGACACAGAGCTCAGTTACAAATATGCATCCTAGTATTTGGAAACTGATGCCTCTCTTAATGAAAATAAATTTTAATGCAAAAGAAACCCCGTGATGCGGAATGAGGAGATGAATCAACAAGCAAAAAAAAAAAAAAAAAAAAAAATGTCTTCCCGGAAACACCTCTTTACCCTTCCGGCCGTGGTCGCTGAGAGTGGCTGGTTCTCCACACCCACTCCCACCGTGGACGTGGGTTGAGGCAGCTTCACCATATTCGCCACCCCCCCCACCCCCAAACTTGTCCGGAGTTTTGCCTTCCACAATCCTGGTTAACCCCGGTTTCATTTACCCTAATCAACAGTGGCAGAAGCCGATGATTCTCCTTCCTACGTCATTGGAAAGTCAAGAGTAGCCTCCTGTGGTGTCACAGCGCCTATGTCATTGTCCTCACTCGGTCTCCTTGCGTAGGCATTTTATCATCAAACATCATCCCAAGAGGAAAGGTGAGCACAGCGTGGTAAGATACATTGAAAGAGAGAGACCCCATTTACATAACTTTTATTACAATATATTTTTGTGATTGTTTTATTCTGAGCCACCGTTGTTAATCTCTTACTGCACCCAATTGATACATGAAACTTTGTCATAGGTGTGTATGGATAGGAAAAAAACATCATATATATAGGGGTCTGTACTCTCCTAGGATTCAGGCATCCACTGGGGTCTTGAAACATACGCCCCGTGGATAAGGGGGGGAACCCCTGTGTTCCTGTGAATGAGAGACTTTGAAGACAGGCACGTACTTAGGTACAATCCACAAAACAAAATCTATTATTTGTGCAGGGTTGCTGTGAATCTACACTAGGTATCTCGAATGTATTCAAAATATTTTGTATTTCACAATATTTTTAATTCCATTATTCATTTTCCGAGTTTCATTGTTATGCCTTTTAATGAATGTTCCTCTTTTATTTTTTGGCAGCAGATTGCCTTATGGTGATTCTATTCATTTTTTTCCTATTTCATTCTGTCTTTTTGAATGTCCCTCTTTCATTTTGCATTATTTTATCTTTATGGCAACGTTGCCTTCAGCCAAGTAGTTATGCAGTGAAAATGCTTGCGGTAGAGACGTCTGTGGCAAAGACGTTTACGGTGAAGCTGCCTCGACCCACGTCCACGGCGGGAGTGGGTGTGGAGAACCAGCCACTCTCAGCGACCACGGCTGGAGGGGTAAAGAGGTGCTTCCGAGAAAACACCTTTCAGAAATGTTCTCACATACAAGCAAAAATATCTTTATAGAAATAGTCCCTGGAGCCCTGGGTTACAATTACAAAAACTTGGGAAAAGCCCAAATGACTAGCAGTAGGGTTTGGATAAATAAATACAGTGGAATACTATTTTGTTCTGCAAGATAGTTGATATAAATTATACCAAGGAATCAGACTGGAAGCATGGGATATTCTCTAGACTTCGTGTCCTTCAAGAAGTCATGAGGATCTTCCTCACCTCTCAGTGCCCCCAGTGAGAAAGGAGAAGTTGAACTTGGATGTCTTGTCAAATACCTTGGGTTTAAAAGAGGGAAGGGTGTAGCCTTGGAGAGGGAAGCAGGGACCAACTGCCCGACAGCTGGTTTTGATCCACCTCTTCACCCTCTCCCCACACCCCTGCCTGTCTAGGTTGGGGTGCAAGTGGGGCCTGTGAATTTCACTCCAGCTCTTAGAAGGAGAAAGGTCATTAGCGGAAGGCTGAGAAGCCAATGTGGGTGAAATGCAATATTCTTCTAAATATTCTAAAATGCATGGGAAATACAGGGACATTGTTGAACTCCTGTCCTGGGTATTGACTGTCTCTTGGAGTTCTGAACCCTTTCACTCATTCAGTTAAAAAAAAAATTCTTTGGGGGCACCTGGGTGGCTCAGTTGGTTGAGCGTCCGACTTCAGCTCAGGTCATGATCTCGCGGTCCATGGGTTCGAGCCCCACGTCGGGCTCTGTGCTGACGGCTCGGAGTCTGGAGCCTGTTTCAGATTCTGTGTCTCCCTCTTTCCCTGACCCTCCCCTGTTCATGCTCTCTCTCTGTCTCAGAAATAAATAAATGTTAAAAAAAAATTAAAAAAAAATTCTTTGGAGCTTGGAAGGAAGAAGGGATCTCCCCTACTCTTTGGGCCCAAACTCCCTTAAGAAACAATTTATTGTGGAATCACCACCACCAGAGGAACATAAACAAGAAAGGGCGAGTGGGGGGCTCCTGGGTGGCTCAGTCGGTTGAGCTTTGGACTCTTGATTTCGGCTCAAGTCATGATCCCAGGGTCGTGGGATTGAGCCCCCCGTCGGGCTCTGTGCTGAGTGTGAAGCCTGCTTAGGATTCTCTCCCTCTCTCTCTCTCTCTGTGCCCCTCCCCCACTTGTGTGCATGCTTACGTGTTCTCTCTCTCTCCCTCAAAATAAAATAAAATAAAATAAAATAAAATAAAATAAAATAAAAATAATAAAAGAAAGAAAGGACGAGTTGTGAAATAGTGTATGCTAGATGTTCCTATCTGTGAATGTAATAATAGCATTATGTGATGCTATGGTATTTGCTATTAAAAAATGATCCCAGAAGGGCTTATTCAAAACCATGGCTATCTCTAAGGTGTGTGTGGGGGGTGTTAGATGGCCAGTGGCCTCCAGTGTATTAAGTTACACACAGACACATTTATTCTCGTACATATTCTTTGCTTTGCCCCCAGCAAAGTTGGCCCACAGGCTTCCCTGCCCGTCAGGGGGCTCTTGTTTTGATAAGATAAGACCTTCAAAGTCTGCCCTGGACTGCTTGGTTTTGGGTTCCCCGGTGGGAGTGAAGTGATCTTCCTTATTTTGCCAGTGCAAAATCCTGCCTCTTCCCTGAAATGTGGCTTATTCCAGCTTGGGCCTTGTATCCAAGATCCTAATATCTGATCAAATTCCCCAGGGAATTCCAAAGCAGTCAGAAAGGACTGGCCCTCAAGTATCACCTTGTGGACAACACCTGCAGGTGAAAACCTGGTCCTGCCTTGAACTTAGTGGGAAGGTCAGAGCTGACTAAGAACCTTGTCATAAGGGCAGACAGACCTGTGAGTAATGTCTTGCCTTGGCTTTGGTTTCTTTGGTACTGGTTTTACATTTTTAAAATTTCAACATTAATTATTTTTCTTCGTAGTTCATTGTATTTGCTTATTTTGTAGGGCCATGAAGGGAACACTTTGAAAGTGGCAGGACGGTACTGTCGTTTGTCCGGAATGCACCCTTCTGCAGGACCCTCAAGGTGATCGACTCAGGGCGCTTCTGAGTGCTCCCTTCTAGCAGGAAGAGGAATATTCCAGTGGGTTCCTGACTCGGAGGAGAAGGGCAGATGAACCCTGAGCCTGGATGAGAGTTCCAGTGGGGGTTCCGGAACCTGGAGACCCAGATTGCTGAATAGCTGGGTGTGAAAGAGAGTGTATCTGTTTCCTGTAGCTACTGTGACAAACTACCACAGACTTGGGGGCTTCACACAGCAGAAACATTCTTTTGTAAGAGGCCAGAGATCTAAAATCAAGGTTTCAGCAGGTCAGTTCCCCCTGGAGGCTCTGAGGGACAATGGATTCCACACCTTTCTCCTAGTTTCTGGTGGTTGCCAGTAAGCCCTGGCATTCCTCGGTTTGTAGATGCACACGTACCTCCGTGACTCGCGAATCTCTCTGTCTTTCGAAAGACGTCTGCCATTGGATTCAGAGCCCCCTCTAAATCCAGGATGATCTCATCTTGAGGTTCTTAACATAATTACATCTGTAAAGACTTTTTCCAAATAAGGTCATATTCCCATGTTTCAAGGGTTAGGCCTTTGCCATATCCTCTTGGGGGGTCAATATTCAACTCACTACAGAGAGGGACCCAGCAAGAGCGAGAGCGAGAACGAGAGGGAGGGAGAGACAGAGGGACGTTGCTTCTGCTCTCGTTGCCCTTCTGGCTACTAGAATTGGTCATGGCATGCTGCAAATCTCTCTCTAATAATTTGCATGATCTCATATTTGCAAAAGAGCTGCCAGCTCCTGGAGCCAAGGTGCAGCCTTTCAGCCAGTTCAGACCTGGCTGGAAGGTGGGCATAATGGGGCCCTTTTGCAGAAGACACCAGGGCGCTTAAGAGAAGGGGAAGTAGATGGGCACTTTGGGGCCGGTGGTCAGCTTCTGAGGAGCAAGGGCCTTCTCGAAACTCCTCCTCCCCTCTGCTTGTGGCCTCCTCGTGCTGGTGGGGAATGCCCACCAACGCTCTCAGATGGGAAGGCTTGATATGGGTTTATTCAGTGTCTGGAGACACCACGTGGCCTTCTCTTTGGGAGTAGGATCATGACAGAGAAGGTCTGGCCTGCAGACCCAGGGCAGCGTGTCTGAGGCCCTGGGTGGACGGGAAGGAAGTTTCCATGGGGCACGGCAACCTGGAAGCTGTCGCTGAGTGAGATACTCTAGGAATTCCCCCCCAACACCCTCTTTACCAAAGTGGGTACCCATTTCTATAGTTTGCCTGGTGGGGGGACCAAGCCAGGAAAATACTGTTAACTAATTTTAAAAAATGGAGCATATAGGGGAGCCTGGGTGGCTTCGGTTGGTTAAGTGCCTGACTTCGGTTCAGGTCATGATATCACGGTTCGAGAGTTTGAGCCCCGTATCAGGCTCTGTGCTGACAGATCAGAGCCTGGAGCCTGCTTTGGGTTCTGTGTCTCCCTCTCTCTCTGCCCCTTGCCTGATACTTTCTCTCTCTTAAAAAAACAAACATTAAAAAGTGTGGCCTGTAAGTAATACATATGTATTATAGAAAATTTGGAGCATTTGGCAAAAGAAAAAAAAAATCACCTACAATTCCATTCCAAATGAAAGTCATTTAAAATATTGAAGTGATTATATTTCCATTAAAAAAAACACGTGTATGCTTTAATATCATTTACATTATTCTGCATGTGCAATTTTATATCCTGAATTTTCTACTTAATGTGTCATAACATATGTAATGGAAATACACAGTGTATATAAGGTGTAACTATATATTAACAGTGAAGTTGAACATGTATTATGTGTTTACAGATTACTTTTAAATTTGTATTTATTTTTCATCCTTTATAAAATAAGGAGAGTAACCCGTTGCCTGTATCGTTTGTTGCAAATAGTTCTTCCTAGTTTGGTTGATCACCTTTTAACCTTTGATAGTGTTTTTGATTTGCAGAAGTCTATCATTTTGACTAAATCAAATCTATCATTCTTTTCTTATATGACTCTTCTCATTGTGTTTTTTTTTTGTTTGTTTTGTTTTGTTTTTAAGTAAGCTCTAGGCCCAATGTGGGGCTTGAACTCATGACTCAAGAGTCACATGCTTGACTGACTGAGCCAGCCAGGTGTCCTTTATGATTTTTATTCTTACAAAGTCCTTCATTCAAATTTAATTATATACTTATTTTTTAAGCTTTTTTAAGTGGCGTTATTTTTACATGTAATGCCTTAATGCATCTGCAAATTATTTTATCTTTTAAAATGTTTATTTACTCTGAGAGAAAGAGAGCATGCAGGCGTGAGCAGGGGAGGGGCAGAGAGAGAGAGACAGAGAGGAAGAGAGAATCCCAAGAAGGCTTTGCGCTCAGCACAGAGCCCAACCCAGGGCCTGAGCCGAAATCAAGACTTAGCTGCTCAACTGACTGAGCCACCCAGGTGCCCCATCTGCAAATTATTTTATACTACTGTATAAAGTGTGGATCGAACCTCCCCACCTCCCAGCTAATTTCTCCAACACCATTTGCTGTATAATCCACTTCTGGTTTGTGAGCTTGCTTTCTCATGCATAAAATTCATATACTGCTTGGAGTGGTCTCAGAGCTATCTATTTTTTTCTGCTTGATTTGTCCATTAATTCTTGTTGACACAGCCTTGTTTTACTTCTTTAGCTTTCTAATACATTTAACAGCCAGCAGAGAAAATGTCCCTTCTTTATCTCAGTTATTATTTTTTTAATGGTTTTTTTTTTTTTTTGAGACAGAGACAGAGCATGAGCGGGGGAGGGGCAGAGAGAGAGGGAGACACAGAATTGGAAGCAGGCTCCAGGCTCTGAGCTGTCAGCACAGAGCCCCACGTGGGGCTCGAACTCACTGACTATGAGATCATGACCTGAGCCGAAGTCCAACGCTTAACCGACTGAGCCACCCAGGCGCCCCAATCTCAGTTATTTTTATCTTCCAAAAATTTTACAGTAAACTTACCTGTAAGTTTTCCAGTGAAATATAGCCATGGAAAATTTGCCAGTTTCTAAATTCCAATTCTGTCAAATTCTTTTGAATTTTAGCTGAAACTATGATAAACTATAAATTAACCAGCAGAGAATTGGAGGTTTTATTTCATAAGCTCTCCCTTTAAGAATATGGATGTTTCTGTATTTTCTCACATCTTTTATACTGCTTATAGATCTTGTACTTTCTTTTCATACAATCTTCATACACTGCTGTTGTGGCTGCAATGTTTTCTGCCATCACACCTTCTAGCTGGTTCTATAGAAATTAAACAGTAAATAGAAAATATTATAAATAACATTAACTAGAAAAACTTGACTTTTTGTGTGTGTATTTATTTTGCACACAGGTTCTTTTGTGTTATTAATTCTAAAAATTTTCAACTGATCCCAGTTTTTTGGCTGTGTAATTATATTTCTGCAAGTGATCATGATATCGCCTATCTGTATCTAAATTATGAAAGGATTTCAATCTAAAATAGAACCAAAGGATATGAAATGGAGAATCTCACACATGCACCCTCAGAAAAACAGAAATTAAGAACCATTAAATGCCAGGCTTACAGAAGACCAAGACTTATCTCCTAATCCATGAGCATCTGCCAAGAATCTTTCCCTCTCCTCAAGCCAATGAAACCCACTGCTTGGACTCTGGCTGCACCTCCTGTCTATGTGCTCCTTGACTGGAAATACAGCCCATCCCAAGCCCTCAGCGGTCTCCCCCGAAGCTTGCTAAGGCATACATTTCTTGAATTGCAATTCCTCTGCTATTCCAAAATAAACTCAAATTTCTGATAATTTGAGCTTGCCTCAGTTGACCTCCTTCTTTAGGCTGACATTTAATGGTGTCAAAAGTGAGATCGGAAAGCCATGACCCTCCTGCCCCAGGGAAGAAGAGCCTCAGAATCAAGAAAGTCTCCTGCACTGAGCCCTTTGAGCTCAACGCTTTCACGAGTGGCCTTCTGCTTCTAGTTTTGTGAGTCTCCTCTCTGATTTCAAGCTCTCTCCTTTTGGTTGAGCTCTCTGATTTTTTTTTTTTTTTTTTTTTTTTTTTTGGATTTGGATAAGGACAGATTGTCCTTCTGGTGAGTACTCTTTTGGTTTCTGAATTTAGAATGCACTTGGTTTCTGAATTTAGAATGTGCTTGGTTTATGAATTAGAATGTGCTGGGTTTAGATTTAAACTTGTGAGTTTTCCTGAGAGCAAGATTAAACTAAACTCGATGGGCATGGGTTGAGCACCTTGATGCTGCTAGAGCCACATGCTGCCTTTCTGTGAGAGAGAGCCATCTCTGAAGCATAAGGCTGCTGGGTAAAGATAAGGTGATCATGGATGAGCAAGTTTCACGGTAGGGCCCTTGCCACCAGCAAGAAAATTCTGTGCAATGAGGGATACCTGGGCACAGGTCAGATAACTAGGGCAGAAGCTGTCTGCCGGGAAAAAGGAGTATCCCGTGAAAGGCACACTGTCAGACAAAACCAAGGTCAACCCCAGTTGGGCATGTCCCCTAGGCAATCTAAGATTTTTTTCTTTGCTCTCAGGAAAACTTCAAAAATGGGATCCCAGTCATCTAAACGCTTTAAGGATGGCTTAAAGGATGCCTCCTTAGCAACTATGGTTGGTTTCATGTTAAAACAATTATGGTCTCTCTTCATGT
Organism: Panthera uncia; assembly: GCF_023721935.1. Lineage (NCBI taxonomy): Eukaryota > Metazoa > Chordata > Mammalia > Carnivora > Felidae > Panthera > Panthera uncia. Next base: position 6,220,806 of record NW_026057580.1, read on the forward strand.
GCATGGACTAATTTCACGGAAGACAACCTAGAACAACAGACATTATGAGAAATGTTCCAATTAGACAGGATCATTCATTTAAAAAGTGCACTAGAGGGGCACCTGGGTGGCTCAGTTGGTTGAGCGTCTGACTCCTGATGTCACTCAGGTGGTGATCTCAGGGTCGTGGGATCAAGCCCCGAGTAGGCTCTGTGCTGACTGTGGAGACTGCTTCAAGAGTCTCTCTCTCTCCCTCTGTCTTTCTCCCTGCTCATGCGTTCTCTCTCTCTCTAAAAAAAAAAAACAAAAACAAAAACAAAAAAACTTGCATCCGAAAGCGAGGGTTCCCAAATCAAACAAACAGAATGGGACATGGAACACCTATTTTAATTGGCATGCAGAAGCCCCCGGAGGGCTTCAAATTTCCAAAACAGTTTTATTGAAATATCCATTGCAAAAGGCTAATGAAAAATTAAAGGCATGAGGTACCTAACACAAAAGGCCGTGAGACTGACGTCCCTCCTGCTTCTCCTTCGACTCTCCTTCACTTGAGTCGTTCTACCGGTCCTTCGTCTGATTGGTCTCCACTCTGAAGAGACCACAGTACTGTAAACAAAAGTCAGTTGTTGGTGGTCTTACAGATGCCCCTGTGTTGACCCCTCAAAGAGACCCCTCCCGTGGGCTGACGGGATCTGAGGGATTTTCTGGTAAACTGCTACCAGTGATTTCCTTAAACAGTCAAGGGAAATTAAAATGAAAGTTAATGGCGAGGCACCTGCGGGGCTCAGCTGGTTAAGTGTCTAACTTCAGCTCAGGTCATGTTCTCATGGTTCATGGGTTCCAGCCCTGCATTGGGTTCTCTGCTGTCAGCGTGGAGCCTGCTTGGGATTCGCTGTCTCCCTCTCTCTCTCTGTCCCTCCCCAACTTGCTCTTTCTCTCTCAAAATAAATAAACTTAAAAAAATAAAATAACGTTAATGGGAAATCTTGCCAATTTCTGGCTAGATACCAGAGCCACACCCTGTACTTAATATTTATTTATTTTTTTAATTTCTGGGATTTAAAATTTTTTTTATCATCTTTTAAAATTTTTGAGATGGCACAAGGGAGGGAGAGGCATAGAGAAAGGGACAGAGGATCTGAAACATGGGCTCTGTGCTGACAGCAGCAGGCCTGATGTGGGGCTTGAACTCATAAACTGTGAGATCATGACCTGAGCCAAAGTCAGACGCTCAACCCACTGAGCCACTCAGGCGCCTAAACCCCACTTGCTTTAGATCCTGTTGATGGGATCGTAGGAAAGCTGGCCACGGCCAGCAAAAGGTAAGAATTCTTACGAGGGTCAGCTCTCCCGAATCTCTGCCCTGCTCAGTTGAGAGACGAAGATCAAATTTCACATTGTCTCTTCCTTTCCAAATCCAAATCCAAATCCATTGGTTACTGATCCTTTTTCCTCCTGGGTAGCTGTTACTTTCTTGTCTTGTTTTGTGTCCTAAGAACTTGGCAACCATCATGTTGGAGGTCCCCAAATATGGCCGGACAGGAATGTGGGCTGCAGCCCATTTGCAGGCAGGGTCTATTGCCAGCCCCAGGGGGACTCGTCTAAGTCTTTCATTTATTTAACTACCTTTGGAGAGTGGCTTTGGATCTTTGACAGGTATCATCTTTCGCAGCCTTTGGGGCAATGACCCTTGGGTCCGTGGCGTTGTTAAATACTGCCAGGAATATTTACTGTGCATCCTGGCTGAAACCTGACAAGATATTTGAAAAGATTTTTTTAAGTGGCTCCATAGGCAGAAGTTGGCTACACTGGAAACTGATAAAATCTGTATCTATGCGTATGTGCGTATCTGCATCTATATCTATCTATCCATCTACCTACCTAGTTACCTTTTATGTATAACTTTTATTTCCATCTCGGGTCTTGCTGTGTTGGTCAGAAATTCCCGGAACAACGTTCAGCAATTATGAGATAATTGGCTCTTTCTTTTCTTCCTGGTTTCAACTGGAAATACCTCTGATATTTCACCATCATGTAATGATGCGTGCAGATTGGAGAGATTTATGTCCTTCTTACTTATTTTCGTTTTGCTTGTGTGTTTGTTTTGTTTTACCTGGCTCTCAGGTACAGTTCAGGGTACATTGTTTGCCTGTAAGACCCCCTCTGGCATGTGTTATATATGTTAAAAAATTTTTTTTTTAAAATGTGTATTTATTTTTGAGAGAGAGAAAAAGAGACAGTGCAAGCAGGGGAGGCAGACACAGAATTGGAAGCAGGCTCCAGGCTCTGAGCGGTCAGCACAGAGCCCAGCGAGGGGCTCAAACCCACGAACCATGAGATCAGGACCTGAGCTGAAGTCCAACGTTCAACTGACTGAGCCACCCAGGTGCCCCTGTGTTATGTGTGTTTATCCCAGGTGTATCTTTCGCTGCCAAACTAGCCCTTCCTCTGCCAAACAACCCTGCTCGTCTTTTCAATGTGTATCTTTTCCCTTGTATTCTTACAAACCCAGCATTGTCACACTTTGCCTGCTTATCTTCTTCATTTCCATAGTGTTATTTGGTACATCTCATTCTGTTTCTCACTTTTTTTCGCCAAACGCTACATTTTTAGGATGCTTCCATATTGCTATTTGTTCTTCCAATCAGATGCCTCTAATTGTGGAAATAATTCTTCAGGGTGTAGAAGAATTTTATCTGTCCTCCTCCCCGGATCTTTTAACTCTCTGTTACCACAAATAGTGCTGCGGCAGCCCCTTTGTTCACATGCCCTTAAAGAGCCGTGTGAAAATTTCTAGGAGTAGAATTGCTACATCCTGGTACCACGGACACCAGTCCACATGCCCCGTATCCGCAGCAGAGCATGGAAATTCCGGTATCCCCATCGATTCACTACCATTCAGTGCTTCAGAGTCGTGTAACACATGAAACCCAGTTTCAAAAACCACGTTTTTTTCTTTTTTTTTAAGTTTATTTATTTTGAGAAAGAGAGAGAAAGAGAAAGAGAGTGGGGGGAGGCAGAGAATGAGAGAGAGAGAGAGAGAGAGAGAATGAGAGAGAAACCCAAGAATCCCTGTGCACAGTGCAAAAGCCTGATGCAGGACTTGATCCCACCAACTGTGAGATTATGACCTAGGCATAGACCAGGAGTTGGATGCTCACCCGACAACTAAGCCACCCAGGCGCCCCAAAGCACTGTTTTTTTCAGTGGTTACTTTCATTGATCTAAGTCATATTTTGGATATGTTTTAAGATAAATAATTTTATCATGAAAAAGAAATAGCCTCCTAGTCAAAAAAAATCCCCATGGCAGGGGGCTGCTGGGTGGCTCCGTCAGTTCAACATCAGACTCTTGATTTCCGCTCAGGTCATGATCTCACATTCGTGAGTTCGAGCCCCACGTTGGGCTCCGTGCTGGTGGTGCAGACCCTGCTTGGGATTCTCTCCCTCTCTCCCTTTGCACATGCCCTCTCTTTCTCTCAAAATAAATAAATAAACTTTAAAAAAAAATCCATCTTTTGAAAAAAAAAAATCCCCATTGGGATTGCCTATAGAAATTGTCAATTTTGTTTAAGCCCTCTGACATGGTTCCCTGACAGTAACAGTTTCTTAATCTTAAATTGTCCTTGATTTCTTAAAACACAGTCTACTGGATGTTATGGCAAAGTCATATGATATACTTTTAAGTTTAATTTATTGCTTGATATTAAGAAATACGGTTATATTACTGCTGTAAGTGACTCTGATGTATCCCTGAGAGTGACCTGGAAAACCCAAAGCATGTGACTCTCATTATCAATTAGTGTCGGTAAACTATGGCTTATCACCTGTTTTTGTATGGCCCAAGAGCTTTTGAGAATGATTTTTACTTTTTTTTTTTTAATTTTAGAGAGAGAGCTGGAGTGGGGGAGAGGGGCAGGGGGAGAGGAGAGAGAGAATCCCAAGCAGGTGCCACACTGTCAGCACTGAGCCCCATGTGGGGTTCGATCCCGTGACCCCAGGATCATGAGTTGAGCCGAACCCATGAATCAGGTGCTCAGCCAACTGAGCCAGCCAGGCGCCCTGAATTTTACATTTTTAGATGGTCGAAAGAAAGATTTTCTAGAAGAATCATCTTTCATGGCATGCAAAACTTATATAAAATTCAAATTCAGTGCCCATAAATATGGTTTTATTGGAACAGAGCCATGATCATTTGTTTACATGTTATCTATGGCTGCTTTCTCACTCACTCTGTTCACAGAGTTGAGTAGTTGTAGCAGAGGTCCTGTGGCCCACACAGCTGAACATATTCACCATCTGTGCCTTTACATAAAAGCTTTGCCAAACCCTGGTATAAATTTTTTAATCAACAAAAGTTTATGGAGAACCTACTAGTGAAGAATGTGCTATTCTGGTCCCCATGGGCAATTACTGTCCTACCAGGGAGAAGTCACAACCCAGGGTGACAATTCCTAGGATGAAACAACATGGGGGGGGGGGCTCCAGGGGAATATAGCAGAGGTCTCTGAGCCACACTGGGGAGATAAGAGAAAGCTCATGGAGGTGGTCACGTGTAAGCAGACACCTACAGAGTAAGAAAGAGCTGGCCGTGTGAAGAAGGGTGAAGGGAGGTTGGAGGTGGCAGGAAGAATATTCTGGGCAAAGAGAACAGCAAGTCAGATGACCAGAGGATCCCGGCTTGTTGAAGGAACTGGGAGATGTTTGCATTATCGTTTGCATTATGGGCTTGTTTGTAGTTAAACCAAGTTTAGTTTGCATGTGAATAAATAATTGCCTGCATAGGGCTCTTAGTGATACAAGCAAAGAAGAGGCGAGGAGAAATCATTGACTGATTGGTTCACTCACTCATTCATTCAATGACCATTGACTGAGTACCTTCTCAGTGCTGAGCACTAAGTTCTGAGGACACAGAGGAAAACCTGAGGAGGTCCCTGTCGTGAAGTGAGGAAAGCAGATAGAAAAATAATTTTCACAGGTATGAAGAGTGCCCATAGTGCCATGTCAGGGGGGACCCACATCATTTCCTACCCACTTCTCCCTGGCTGCCTAGTCATTTCCCAGGCTCCCTTGCAGCTAAGGATGGACATACAACCAGTTTTAGTCAACAAGACATAGAAGAGATCTGCTGAGAAGTGTCTGGGGAAACTCTTCACATTAAAGGTGAAGCCTCACAGAACACCATCACTTTTATCTTCTTGTCTACCTTGGAATTCGAATGTGATGGTGGCACAGTGGGATCTGTGGCAGCCATCTTGTGATCATGAGGTGATGGTCCTTGTTAGCATCATCAAGCTGCTGCACCAAACCTGGAACTATCTCCCTTCAGGGACTCCCAGTTGGTTAAGATCATTACATGTCATTGCTTAAGCCAGTGGTTCTTCCCTGGGGGTGATTTTGCTCTCCAGGGAACATTTGGCAATATCTGGAGACATTTTAGGTTTTCACTACCAGAAAGGGGATTACTCCTGACATCTAGTGGGTAGAGGCCAGGATCTACCATACACAGGACAGCCCACCCAACAGATAATTATCTGGCCTCAAATGTCAGGAGAGCCAAGGTGAGAGCCAAGGTATAAGACATTGTTGACCAAGGGTGCTCGTTACTGATACAGAGAGGGTGAAAAGCTGGCCAGAGCCCCAGGAGGGTGAGTGCAGGGAATTATGTCAGCTGGCCTCTCTCCCACAGCACCGTTAGGTTAAACACAAGTTGGGTGAGAGAGGTGTGGTCCACAGCCCCTCAGCCGAGACCTCACCGTGGGCTCCTCTACACCCAGTGTCGCCACTGCCCGAATGCTTACTATGTACCCCAGGTGAGGTGCTCATGAGAATCACCTTCTTGAACTTTCCTGGCAATTCTGCCAAGTCGGTAGGTATCATTTATTCCCATTGCACAGCTATGAAAACTGAGGTTCAGAACACTAGGGGGCCACGGTTAATGACCTGTTTGGAGACTGACAGGTTTTCTTTTGCCATTTAACCATGTCCCTTAAACATTTTGTGTTTTTGCGTGTCACTTTCCAGGTCTATAAAATAACAATACCAACTTTATAAACCTTGTTGTGGGGACAAAAATAAATAACACACGTAAAAGCTCTTAGTACGAGTCCCGACATACAGCAAACATTGCACAAACGGCTGTTGTTGTTACTATTACTGGTATGCCCACCGCAGGCGAGGAGCTGGCCTGCAGCACAGCTCCGTCCAAAGTCAAAGCCATGCCATCACGATGGTCCCTTGAGTTGCCCACTTGCCGTGGGGACCCAGAAACAACTGAGGATGGGGAGATTCTGGGAGCCACTGGAGGACAGGAAGAGTCACTGAGGCAGGGGAGAACAGCTGGGAATGGAGATTCATGGAGCACTAAGGCCCAGCACCTAAATTCAGTCATTTTGTGCAGAAGCCTAAAGAAATTCTGAGGCCAGAGGACTTTGGTCCTTGGTCCCTGACCAGGCTTGGGAAAGTGTGAGGTCATAGTGCCCAGGTACCTCTCACTGAGGGCAAAGAAGATGTCTTTCCAGGAAGCTCTGTGAGTGGAGGGCCCACACAGGGCTGGCGCTGGACTTTGAATTGGTGGATTCCCGGCAGAGGGTGTGCCCCTGGGAAGGAGGGCGTGTCCACGCTCTCGTGCTCTTTGCTCCCGGGAATCACCATTTCCATAACGCAAATTATCTTGCTGGGATGACAGTTGGATTTCTGGGAATTGGGATTCTAACCTCAGACAGATTTGAGCGCCTCTCGTGAAAATTCTTCTTTAAATACATCACTCAGAACTGCCCCTCTCTTGGCTCCTGAAACTAGAGCACTCTCCTCTACCTGCCCCTCTTAAATCAATACCTTAATTTTCGCTGGAGACTAAGTTTATCTTTTGTGTCCCCGTGTTGCATACGGAGGCCACAGCAGAGGGTAAATAGTCTTTCTGAAAAAACAACTAGGTGGGGGGGGGGGGGGGGAGAAAATTCTCCATTTTGTGAATATGTCACTGTTGTTCATTTTATTGTTACAGGGCCTTGGAGTACTTTCAAGTTTTTGAGTTTGGGGCTATTACCCAATAGTGCTGCTATAAGCCCTCTTGTAAGTGTTGTCATGGGGGAGCCTGCGCACACGTTTCTGTTGTGTTTGCATCTAGGAACGGACGTGCCCCCGCCGGGGGGGCGGGTGTCTGTCCAGCTTTCGGAGACATTGCCCCTCAATTTCCCGAAGTGGTCGCATCAGTTTCCACGGTCTCCAGCAGCGCATGAGAGTTCTGGTCCCCCCCGCATCCTCGCAGACACTTGGTATTGTCAGTCTGAGAAACTTACAAATGGGGCTCTGCGCCGCGGGGCTGAAACCTGCACTAGAGAGAAAGAAGCCAGACGTGAACAAACATGCAGTCTGGTTCCCGTGCCCCGAAACGGCCAAAATAATGCAAACCGTGAGAGGTCCCCGTAGCGGTACCGGGGAGAAGCACGTGCTGGGTTCCATTTCCTGATCTGGGCGCTGGTTCCACACGTTCATTCTCTTCGTAAAAATTCTCAGTGGCTATGATTTGTGCGCTTTTCTCTATGTTATATTTATGTATTTACTTATAAGTGTTTATTTATTTGGAGAGAGAGCGAGCATGAGCAGGGGAGGGGCAGAGAGAGAGGGAGAGAGAATCCCAAGCAGGCTCCGAGCCGTCAGCACAGAGCAGAGCATGACTCGGGGCTTGAACTCATGAACCTGAGACTATGACCTGACCCGAAATCAAGAGTCGGTCGCTAAATCGACGGAGCCACCCAGGTGCCCCCTCTCTAGGTTATATTTAAATACAATCTTCAAAAACTATTCCGTCTCAGTTTCCCCCTCTCCCTTCTTCTGTCTACTTTCCTCGCAGCACTGATTGGGAACTGTCCCCATCAGAGTCCCCTCCGTGGCCCTGTGACCTGTACAATGGCACAAGGCTGGCACTCAGAAAGGCCTGCAGTGGGTTTCATGCTCCGCCGTCTCTGTCTTGGAATAATGAGCACTTTTTGAACAAGGGGCCCATCGTTTTCATCTGGCACCAAGCCTCACACATCGCGGAGCCGGTCCCGGCCACGGGCCGCTGCCAGTGTCTGTCCACAGATTCCCGCCGAGGTTTGGTCTTTGACGGGCACCAGGGACAGGGCTAGGCTGCCCCTCTGCCTGATTAGAGATGCCCGTAATGGCCCTGGGACAGCTCTCCCTTCTGTGAGAACCTGGCATTGTATGTACTTGTGGATGGACTTACTGGGTCATAGGGTAAGTTGGTGCACGTCACCCCCTTGACTCTGCCCCTGCTCTTCATCTGCTTTTTTTAAAAAAATTGTGGTACGATATGCCTAACATAAAATTTACCGTTTTTAAAATGTGTGGTCTTTAAAAAATTTTTTTAGTGTTTATTTTTCAGAGAGTGTGAGCAGGGGAGGGGCAGAGAGAGAGGGAGACAAGATCTGAAGCAGGCTCCAGGCTCCGTCCGGGCTGTCAGCACAGAGCCCGACGCGGGGGCCCGAACTCATGAACCGTGAGATCATGACCTGAGTTGAAGTCGGATGCTCAATTGACTGAGTCACCCAGGTGCCCCTAAAATTTTTTTTTTTTTTGATGTTTGTTTTTGAAGGAGAGAGAGAGACAGAGTGTGAGCAGGGGAGGGGCAGAAAGAGAGCAAGACACAGAATCTGAAGCAGGCTCCAGGCTCTGGGCTGTCAGCACAGAGCCTGACGCTGGGCTCGAACCCACGAACCGCAAGACCATGACCTGAGCCGGAGTTGGATGCCCAACAAAATGAGCCACCCAGGCACCCTTAAAATGTACCATTTTAACCATTTTTCAGTCTATGGCCCCCCATGGCATTAAGTACATTCACACCGTTGAACAACCAGTCTACCATCCATCTCTAGCTCTCTTTCATCTACCCAAACGGATACTCTGTACCCATGAAATGATCCCCCCATTCCCTTCCACCTCCGTGTATGATTCTTCTGTGCGTCTCTCTTCCCAACTACACTGTGAACACCATGAGGGCTGGGGCAGGGGTGTACTTATTCACCTCTGAATAAGAAAGAGCATGTATGATGCAGATGGGGCCAGGAGGACATGGCTAAGAAAATGTAGTTTCATTAAACAAACGAAAAGAATAAGTGTGTGCATAGGAGGGATATAATTTAACCCTTGTTTGAAGCCTGGGTCAGCTCTTGAGCTAATAAATCCTCTAAATTCAGTGTTGAGACAGTGCCCAGCACATAGCTGGATCCAAAATCTGTTTGCTGGCAGGATGAATGAAATATTAATAACTGTGCTACCAGTAATAAAATATTGGCCCTTTATTGAGCACTTACTAGGTGCTAGGCATTCCTAATACACAGACAGTACAGAGAAACATGCCTGGCACTATATTTTCTTCTTTTCCTTAGGAGCATTATCACATTTAGCCTTACGATCACCCTCTGAGGTGACTAAGTTTTTGAATAAGAAACTCGGAGACACTGTGTCCCCCACTGGAGGTCACAGAGCTGACATATGGTTCCAGGTCTGCGTACCTCCGAAGTGCAGTGCTTTCAATATGTACTTGGTGATGTCTCCCCATGACAATGATCCAAAATTGGATCTCTAACAATTTTTGCTTTTGTTTAAATAAAGCTAGTTTCCTTTTTTCTTTTTATTATAAACATTATAAACTCTCTAAAGAAATTCAGGCATTACAGAAAGTGAACATATGGATTTTTAAGACTTCTTAGGATGTTCCGGGAGCCTGGGTGGCTCAGTCGGTTAAGTGACTCCTGATTTTGGCTCAGGTTGTGATCCCACGGTTCATGAGTTTGAGCCCCACATTGGGCTCCTCACTGCCGGATCCCAAGTGTGGAGCCTACTTGGGATTCTCTCCCTTTCTCCCTGCCCCTCTCCCACTCGCGCATGCTCTCTCTCTCAAAATAAATAAATAAACTTAAAAAAAAGACTTTTGGGGTGCCTGGGTGGCTCAGTCGGTTGAGCGTCTGACTTCGGCTCAGGTCATGATCTCACGGTTCATGAGTTCAAGCCCCGCATTGGCCTCTGTGCTGATGGCCTGGAGCCTGGAGCCTGCTTCGGATTCTGTGTCTCCCTCTCTTTTTGCCCCTCCCTTACTCATGTTCGGTCTCTCTCTCTCTCTCTCTCAAAAATAAATAAATGTTAAAAAAATTTATTTTTGAGAGAGAGAGAGAGGGAGAGAGAGAGAACATCAGTGGGGTGGGGGCAGAGAGAGAGGGAGACACAGAATCCGAAGCAGGCTCCAGGCTCCAAGCTGTCAGCACAGAGCCTGACGTGGGGCTCCAACTCTCTATCTGTGAGATCATGACCTGAACCAAAGTCGGACACTCAACCGCCTGAACCACCCAGGCACCGCCCCCCCCGCCCCCCAAAGACTTCTTAAGATGTTCTGTCAAGATTCATGGCGACTCTATCCAGGGATAGTGGGATTTGGAAAACGTGCCCCTTATCAACTCCTCCTTTTGAGTTTTTCCTCCAGCTCAAAGGATGGATGTGTTGCATTCAGTGGCCTTTCTTTCTAGAGCCTTCTCTCTTTGGAGAGAACTGAAGGTGGAGGTGATAAAAATTACCTCGTCCTTCTCTCCCCCCCCCCCCCCCCCCCCCCCCTGCGTTCCCCGTAAGGACTTGCTTTCTTTTCCAAGGACTGGCCTCCCTCCAGCCAGGTCTAAGGTTGTTTTTTTCTGAGCACTGGTTTCTTGACGTTTGGGTGTGATAGGGAAGTGTCAAGTGAAACCGTTTTTCTCCTAGCTGAGGTAAGCCTCCTATCGCTGGAAGAGCAGGAAGCAGCCCCGTGATAGGACGGGACGGGGCCGTAACTGGCCAAGGTTGGCGTGCACTGGCCCTCGGCTCTCTGGATTGGCTGCCCATGAGCTCAGCTCCTGGAAGTTAGGATATATATACATGGGACCGGGGCCAGAGCATCTTCTGAAACGCTGGAAAGTGACAGCAGCAATAGGGGCATCTCCTTCCCGGGAGAGTGAGGGAGACTGCCCCTCGATACGACTTCCAGCCGACAGGGAGCGGACCCAGACGATGCGAGCGTACCCGATGTAGAACCCCCTGGTCTGGAGGTCCTGGCCGAAGGTGTCCTGCGACAGAAAAGAGCGACTTCTGTGGTCTGAGGTTCGTTGGACGATACTCTCTCCTTAGGGGGCCGGAGTAGTGGGTAGACATCTTGGGGGTCCTAAAACTAGAGCAGACCCAAGACTCAAACCCTGAGTCTAACCCCAGTTCTGCTCCAGCTTGTTGGGCCTTCCCTAGGCCTCAGTGTCCTCATCTTTAGAAAGAGCAGACTTCAGTGAAGGAATCTCAGCTGGACTTACAAGCTCTGAATTCAAGTCCCAGCCTTGCCACTCACTAGCCCAGCAATCCCGAGCAAGGAATTTCACTTCCTTGAGCCTCAGTTTCCTCATCTGTCGAATGGGAGCAGCATGACCTATCTCTCCTGCTCATTTCTTTCTTTAAAAAAAAAAAAAAATTTTTTTTAACGTTTATTTATTATTGAGAGACAGAGTGACACAGAGTGCGAGCAGGGGAGGGGCAGAGAGAGAGGGAGACACAGAATCGGAAGCAGGCTCCAGGTTCTGAGCTGTCAGCACAGAGCTCGATGCAGGGCCCGAACTCACGGAGTTTGAGATCATGACCTGAGCCGAAGTCAGACGCCTAACCAACTGAGCCACCCAAGTGTCCCGACTCTTGCTCATTTCTTTATTGAGTGTTGTAGAGGTCAAGTCGTAGTCTTTATGTGAAGGTACATAGTGAAGGGAAACCTTGCATAAGCAGGAGGTGTTATTGTTACCCATGGCTGGATTTGATTTCTATCACGTTCTTGGAATTTCGTCCAAGGACAAGAAGATTTTGTGAAGAGTTCTGGTGGCCTGCTGCTCTGACAGGGATTTGAGGGGGGATTATAGCATTGCACTGCCTGTGGTCTTGGAGAGAGGACACAATGGGGTAGGGACAGGCTGGGGCATCAGCAGAACGCAGTCTAGTCCTCTTAGGAGGTTTCCAGCTTTGGCAACGAGGGCCCCACTGCACCGGCCCAAGTGTGCCCCACTGTGTATCATAGCGCCTGAAGTTCCGCCATCGGGGAGCTCATTCTTTTGGGTTTCGAAAGATCTTCAGGAAGTGCAAATGCCCGACCTTTGGAAAATAGGCATCAGCTATAAGTGTGTCTGCAGCGACAATAAGGAACAGGCAAATGGTCAAAGTCCACCCCTCTATGCTGCAGGTCAGCCTGGGCAGAGCTGGCCCCCCAACGGTGCCATGTGGTGGCTCAGATGTCCTTGTGATCTGAGGCTTCGTGCAGAGGTCCCGCTATGCTCTGCCATGGTTGGGCCCTGGCTGGAGCCTCTGTCCTGGTCTAAGCCTCACGTTTTGAAGTGGGCAAGGACCAGCAGGGGAATATCCAGAGGAGGTGCCCAGATACCGGGATGATGGGGACGATGGACTGGAACAGAGACTGCTTAAGGGGTGACACGTCCTCCCCTCAGGGGTATGCAGGATGGCCGCTGGTGACTTAAGCTCCGTCTCAGCTGAGCTTAGGAGCTGAGCTTAGCTTTAAGGAGGGCTTCCTTAAAATCTGGGTTGGCTGACAATGGAATGCTCTGCCTTGAAGGGTGGTGAGCTCCCACTCCACGAAATGTTCCAACAGGGGTTCTAAGTCTGCCCTGCGGGAATGTGGCATAAAAGAGTCCTATGCAGGAGGTGGGGCTAGATACTTCCAGGTCCCTTCTGGCGCTCAGAGCCTATTAGGAGCCCCAGAAAGGAGAAAGAATACCTTGAATTGTTACCATCTAACACCTGAGAGGTGGGCGTGGGTAGAGGATGGGTCTAGTGTTGAAAGAAGAGATGACAGCCTTGTCCCCCACTTGAGTCTGGCCAGTGGAGGTGGAGGGTCTTTCCCAAGAAGACCCTCACTACACTGTATGTGGGGGATGTGAGCTGTGGGTGGGACCCACATCATTGTGGGATCCCAGGTTGAAGGCTTTGAACTTGAACAGAACTCCTACTCCGGGACTTTGGAGTGTCCGTGGGGCCACCTGTGCCGATGAGAAGTAAGTGTGACCTCAGGGTACAGCCCTTGATCCTTCAGCCTACTAATTGGCTTCCAGCCCAGGGGTCTGTGAGCCGCGCCTAGGGTTTACAGTCTTTGCCTGTGTGGCACAGGTGTCTGTACGAAGGTACACGTAGACCTGTGACTCCATGTACGCAGGTGACAGCATGCCTGTGTGTAGACGTGGTTATCTTCACTGGTGTGGAAAGCAGATTTGTTCACCCTTAAGTCCTTATGTGTGTGTTCATATTTACGGAAAGCCACTGGGTGTAGGAGAGAGAAGGAAGGATTTAGAATCCAGAGAGGTGGATTCAAGCCCCAGCTCACAATGCTTCCCAGCTGCGGAAGCCCAGGCAGGCCTTTCAACCCTTCAGAGACTCAGTTTCCCACTGCCAGCCTGTCTGGTTCAGCTGGGAACCAGGCAGGCTCAGGTCCTGTCTCTGAACTTGGAGGTAGACATGGGAGTGGGGTGGGGGGAGGGGTGTGTGGCAAATGAGCTCAATTGTTCCCTTGCATTTGGGGCAAGAAAACTACACAGTGTTATGAATCCACATAGGTTTATGTGTGTTGGGTGTGCTTCTGTGACACAAGAATATGTGAGCCCATTCAGGCTGCAGCGACCCATAGACTGGGGGCTCAAACAACAAGCCTTTATTTCTTCACAGTTACGGAGGCTGTGAGTCCAAGGACAAGGCGCCAACAGATTTGGCGTTTTTAAAAATTTTCTTTTAATGTTTATTTATTTGGGGGGGGGGGAGGGGCAGAGAGCGAGGAAGACAGAATCCGAAGCAGACTCCAGGCTCTGAGCTGTCAGCACAGAGACTGATGTGGGGCCCGAACTCATGAACCGTGAGATCATGACCTGAGCTGAAGTTAGACGCTCAACTGACTGAGTCACCCAGGTGCCCCTAAAATGTTTTTTTTTTTTTTGATGTTTGTTTATTTTTGAGGGAGAGAGAGAGAGACAGAGTGTGAGCAGGGGAGGGGCAGAGAGAGAGGGAGACACAGAATCGGAAGCAGGCTCCAGGCTCTGAGCTGTCAGCACAGAGCCTGACGCAGGACTCGAACCCACGAACCGTGAGATCATGACCTGAGCTGCAGTCGGATGCTTAACCGACTGAGACACCCAGGTGCCCCTTGTTTTTTTTTTTTTTAAGTGCTTTTTTTCTTATAAACTTATTTTATTTTGAGAGAGAGCGAGCGCGCATGTGCCCACGCATGTGGGAGGGGAAGAAAGAGAGGGAGAGAGCAAGAATCCCAAGCAGGCTCTGCACTGTCAGCCCAGAGCCCGATGCGGGGTTCGAACTCACAAACCAGGAGGTTGTGACCTGAGCTAAAGTTGGCTGCTTAACCGACTGAGTCACTGAGGGACCCCCAGATTTGGAGTCTTGTGAGGGCCTCCTGGTTCACAGTCAGCTTCTCAGTGTGCACTTATGTGGTGGAAGGGGTGAGGGAGCCGGTCTCTTTCATGAGGGCTTTGCTCTTGTGACCTAATCACCTCCCAGAGGCCCCACACCTAATACCATCTCACTGGGGCATGAGGATTTAATACAAGAACCTGGGGGGGGGGGCACAGACATTCAGTCTATAGCAGTGAGCGTCTGTGGGTGTAGACTCTGGGCCCCCATGTGGGTGCCACGCACGCTCCCTCAGAGGGGCCAGCTATTTGTTAAACATTTGTTGTGTGAAGCACAGGGGTGGAGAGGCGGGGCGGCAGAATATCCCTGTGAACTGTCGCCAGAGCAGTTACAGGGTAATGTAGCCGGATGAATAAACTGGAGAATGGTGTACGGGTGAGGTCAGTGTGTAACCGAGAAAAGAAAAGTGTCAGTATGCTTAGAAAACCCCCAGAAAACTTCCTGCTCCACAGTAACTCAAGGTCAGCCCCGTGTGCTTGCTCTGGTGGGTGGTTGTTCTTTTTAACACGTCACTGGCCTGTGTCGCGTCTTATCAGAAGTCCCGTGATCTGCACATCACTTGGGTGTTCCTGAGCAGACTTGGACCTTGTTCTGAAGTCCGCTTTCTGCCAAGGCCATAAACGAGTTTACGAGAGCAGTTGGGTTTCCATTGCGGCAACAGTTTGCTGCAGTTTCAGGGTTACGGGTCTGGAAGCACATCCAGGACAGGGTGAAATTCCCCGACGGGGTGTATGTGGGTGGACGCCCAGGCAAAGCTGGGGTGCAACACCCGTAAAAAGAGGAAGGAAGGAGGAGGTCTTGCTTTGATGAGTTTTACTGAATTTTACAGTCAGAAAGTCTGCAAAGATTTAATTTCAGCACACATAGAATTTGGGGTGTGTGTGTGTGTGTGTGTGAGCACGCGTGTGCACGTGAGAACACAATCCTCGCAGGGCTTTAAAAGTCTGAGGACACGCTGGCCAAAGGGAGGATTTTCCAGGGTGTCTCCCTGGGGGTGGGTGGGCTTGGCCTCCTTGGCAAGCCACACGCTCTCAACTCCTGGGGCTGGTGCTGGCAGACAGAATCTTTGGAGTGTTACAGAGGAGGAGCAGGGGTAGGGGGGAGAGCAGGCTGAGCTGGGTCACCGCTGCCTGGAGGGGGAAGAGTTGTGGGAAGCTCGGAGGGGGCGTGTGAACAAGGTATCCAGTGCTGCAGCGCCCCCCCCCCCTCCCCGCCCCCCCCCCCCCCCCCCCCCTCTCGCGCCGCGGGGGGGGGGGGAGGGGGGGGGGGAGGGGGGGGGGGGGGTGTGAAAAGGGGGTCCCGGGGCGGCGCCCCCCCCCCCCCTCGCCCCCCCCCCCCCCCCCCCATAAGGAAGGACGAGGCATGGGAAGAGTCCCTGGATTTGGAATCGGGAGGCCTTGGGAGATCCTGGAATCTGTCTGGGGAAACGCTCCGATGGCTACAGCCTCTCCCAGCCCTTGGGGCTGCTGCAGCTACTGCTGTCTGCCTCTAGGCCCAGGGCAGGGTGGTTCCAGGGAAGGGGTGGCCAAATCAAGGCAGTTTTCTGGAGAAAGCATTAAGAAGGAAACCACTGCCTGGTGGCATTGTACTGACGCTCTGATTGCAAGTTGCGGCGTGTCCTTTGAATGCAAGAGGACGCTACTGCGGCCATCAGCCATGGTGGAAACCGTTACCATAGCAATGACAGCTTTTAAACAGATTACTGCGCCTCTTTTCCCAGTAGCTGGGAAGGATGCTTCGACCCTCTGCGCGATGTACCCCCCCCCCTCCCCCCACCCCTGGAGCCAAGTTAGCGTATGAAGAAGAGGGACTGAGCTGGACTAGGGTGTTCTGTTGTGTTCTCCTGGTTTGGTGGTTTTGTGATCGAACAGCTTCTCTGCCAACCCCACCCATTGTGCCCTGACCACAGGAATATATGGAAAAAAGAGAGAGAACCCTAACACCATTCAGTAAATATTTCTGGCCCCGCTGACTTGGATCTTAAATTAAATAGAGCTTCAACCTAAATTTATCTTCTCTGAAGACCATGTGCTACTAAAGAGAGAGACAGAATAGAGCATTCCCGTCACCACCACTTACTGGGGTGCCCATTTGAAGAAGACCAGAGCATTTTCTCTGAGGGCACAACCTGTGTCTGGTTCGTTATCCCCGGCACCGGCCATAATTCCTGGTACTTAGTGTGTGCTTATTAAACCCTTGTTGAAAGACATAAACTAGAAGAAAGAGAATATTTTCCTCTATGATTTCTTCGGCTTACCCCACCCTACACGGTATTTTGAAAGCACAACCATAAGGCAGCCTCCGAAGGCTTTCAAGAGCATTAGTTAATTTCCATATAAGGTACAGACATGTCGTGCTATGAGTTTTTGTGTAACTCAAATGCTCCTTTTAAGGCACATCAAACAACAAATAAAGCTTTCCAAGTTGCCTGCTTCCTCCCCAGCCCATTGTCTCATTTCCTCCAAGATTGTCCCCGTGTGTCTACTGCTGCCCACTGGCCTCTGGCCGCCCTTTGCAGCCCTTCCTCCCCCCAGACTCGTGCTTGAAGGAGGGAAGATTCCCCAAATGTTACAGTCACCTTCAAATCTCTCTGTATTTCCCCATGCTTTTCCTCTCTCTCTTTACGTATTGTCCTCATATTCACATGGATCCCTGAACATCTGAAATTGCAATTATAGATTGCTGGTTTTGCCTATAAGCTGGACATGTAACAGAGCACATTTTAAAGGAATGAATTAGTCAGTAAATGCAGGAGACACGATGTAAATACATAATACATGAATATGTAATACGCTAAATAATACTTAGTAAATGCATGATGAGGCGATGATTACAAATTAGAATAGGCGGTGCAGGTGTCTGAACTCCACGGGAAACTCTGTGGGGCTCAGATTTGGGATTCAAGATCATTTTTAAAAAATTTTTTTAAACTTCCACCAAAGGGCAAAGGGGGTCTGAACAACTTTGGAAAAATTGGGAAGCCATGGGAGTTTCAGATTAAAGACACACCAATGAAATTCACTGTTCCCATCCTGGCCTGCTTAAAATGCTGCCCAGGAGGAGATGGTTCTTTTTGTCTTTTGCATGGGCAGCTGCTTCCTTCTGGATGGAGAATGAAAGGCCCCTGCTGCTCTCATGTACATTTCCTATATGTTAACTACACACCCAAAGATACCCTATATATTGCACAGTTTACTAAATGTTTGTGTAGTACATTTATTCATCTGTTGAATTAGTACTTATTGAGTGCTAGTGACGTGCCGGGAGCTGTTCTAGGCACCCAAGATACAAGACCTAGCAAAACAGACAAAGGGAAGGGAGAGAGACTCAGACAATAAACAATGACACACACAAAGGTGTGATATTGCGTAACATCACGTAGTACAGGTGGGGAGTATGTGCTCACGAGGGGTGCACAGAGAGGGCCTCTCTGGGAAGGTGACATTTCAGTAAAGCCCTGAAGGGAAGCAAGGGAACAAACCATAAGAATGTTCTAGAAAGAGGGAACAGCCAGTGTGAAGGCCCTGAGGCAGCGAGCAGTGCTTGTGTGAGTAGAGTGAGTGATGAGAGGTGGCAGGAGGCCTAATGGGACCAGGTTGGACAGGGCCTTGCTGGCCACTATAAGGACTTTGACTTTGACTCTGAGTGAAAGGGGGGCTGTTGGAGGCAGGAGAGTGACGTGCTCTAACTTAGGTTGGAAAAGGCCCCGTGGCTTCTGAGGGGAGAATCTGGAAGGAGGACGAGAGGAGAGGAGGAGAACCAGTTGGGAGGTGATTATGGTAGTCCAGGCCAGCAGACCTGGGGCTAGACTCAGGCAGTGTTGAAGGAACTGGGGAGACAGGTCGGGGTCTGGGCGTGCTTTATGGAACCAACAGTCTTTGCTGATGGATCAGATGTGGGGAGTGAGAGAAAGCAAGGAGTCAAGGATGACTTCAAATTTTTGGCCCAAGCGATTGGAGGAGTAGAGTTGCCATTTACCGAACTGTCTTGTGAAATATTCTTAACAGCCTGTGAGACAGACAGGCAGGTCTCAGGCATCATGCAGATGAGGACAGTGGCACATGAGCTGCCCAGAGTCCCCAGGGGCAGGACTTGGCCCCTGGCTCCAGCTGTATTAGTTTCCTATTGTTGCTGCAACAAAATACCAGAAACTCAGAGGCTTTGGAACAAAACGAATTCATTATCTTTCAGTTCTGGAGGTCCGAAGTCCACAATCGGGTCTCCACAGACTAAAACCAAGGTGTTGGTAAGGTCCTGCTCCTTCTGGAGGCCCCAGGGGAGTTATAGACCAGCTGTGACGTCTGGGGCATGACCTCCCATAGTTTAGTTTCCTCCTCTGGAAAATGTGGACAAGGGTAGCCCTCCTTCCCAGGGCTTTTGAGGAATTTAACGGAGACAGCAGCTTTGAGGGCTGATATCACTCACATTGATGGGCAGGGTGGATCGGCGCACGGGGCAGCACTGGTAACCCGCCACCACGTCTCTGGTAGGTCTCCGGTAAGGGAGCTGTTTGCTTTGTTTGCAGTGCAATGGAGCCCAGGAAGCATCTGTCAGGGAGGAGAACCAGGTCTCTGGATAGGTCACAGAGCCCCAAGAAGGTCCGCCGGTGCTTCTCCATGCCCACTACCCCCTCCAGAAGGATGCTTCACCAGGCAGCCAGCGATGGGAGCAGATGTCCCCAGAGCCCAGCTCAGTCTGTGGAAGCTCAGGATGCCACGGCCACAGCCCACAGCCTGGAAGAGACCAGGGAGTTTCTTCCCACTGACCAGAGGCTGCCACAGGACACCAAGAAGGAAAAGACCCAGAGACGGGGCCAGCAGGGGTGGCTGAAGACCTTGATGAACTTCCTCCTGAGGACAGGCCCGGAAGAGCCCAAAGAAAAGGCCAGCCGGAAGGCAAAAGGGAAGGAGGGCCTCCCCAAGCCTGCAGAAACCCCGGAGGCACCAGGGGAGACAGCTCCGAGGAAGAAAGCCCACGACAAGAAGGCCAGTCGCAAGAAACACAGTCACAAGAAACATGTTGCTGAGGAAACCAAGGGGGCCCAAGATCAGAAGGCCGAAGGCCAAGAGATAGGGCTGCCCAAGATGGCTGCTGCCCCACGCCCTGAGGAGGCTGACCTGGGCCCAGCACCCAAGGGTGAGCAGACCATGCCTGGTAACCCCACTGCCCCAACCCCAAGGGCTAGGGTACTCTAAGCTGACTCCTCAAACCTTTCAACAGAGGGGACGTGGAAGTTGGGACAACCATCAGGGACAGCACCACCGTGAAATTTCTTTGAGGCAGAACAGCACGGTGGCTGAAAGCCTGAGGTCAGACCCCTGTTCCGCCATTCATTAGCTGTGTGACCTGGGGCTGGTGACATTCCTCCCCGAGCCTCGATATTTTTTTCGTCCATGAAATGGAGATGATAACAGTTGCTATCTCCTGGGTAGCCGTGGCCCAGAGCTGGCACGCGGAAGGTGCTCCGTTAAGTGGCAGCTGTTGTTGTTAAGTACTCTAGTTGAAGGAGCACAGACCAAGGAGAAATGGGAAGGCAGGGAGGGAGGTGAGGGGGGAAGCCTAGCCCCCAGCATTGATCCCTGTGCGAGGACTGGGGATGGGGCCAGAGAAGTAGATAGAGCCATCCACCCTGGAGGCCGGATCTATACTTGGCTATTTCCAGAATACACCTGCTCTGTGACCTTGAACAGATTGCTGCCCCTCTCAGAGACCTTTGGTTCTTCATTTGTAAAATAAGGAAGCTGGACCCCCCCAAGCTGCCTTTCTTCTTTGACTCTCAGGTCCTGGGGTTGAATGCCCCACAGGCACCTGGAGGGAGACAGAGCTTTGCCCTGTAGCTCTCAAAACTCTCCCTGTTCTTAATGAGAAGCATGTCTGGGTTGATGCCACCTCTTTTCAGATGGAAACCTTGGCAGGTTTCTGATTTTTTTTTTTTTTTCTTTTTGGTTAAGCCTAGTGCTG
This sequence comes from Panthera uncia, assembly GCF_023721935.1. Taxonomy (NCBI): domain Eukaryota; kingdom Metazoa; phylum Chordata; class Mammalia; order Carnivora; family Felidae; genus Panthera; species Panthera uncia. The sequence goes on from NW_026057580.1 coordinate 6,241,223, forward strand.
GCTGCAGCAGCCCATCCTGCTGTGAATTCTGTGTCATTTTATTGTGCTCATGAACAAAGTCAGAAAAATGTTACTGATGCCACTACTCCCATCCCCCACACATACGCTTCCTTTCATCTTTCTTCCAGGTGGGAAAGGTTCTGGTCTCCACCAGTCCTTGCTCATTGAAGCTGGGGGTCCTGCAGCATCCGAGGTTTCTTCTCAAGCCACAGGTCATCGGCCCGAAGAGGAACTCAGAAAGCTTGACCGTGAGTCCTCATCTTCTTAGTGTCCTCTTGCCCCGCAGCCGGGGAGGGGGCCGTTACCAAATGATTGTTCTGGAACAAATGGATTGTTCTGGATGACTGCTTGCACCTTGGATGGTCCCTCTCAAAATGCATATACTGATCTTGCTCCTTCTGGCGCTTCTGGTCACATTTACTTATTTTAGAGTTTCACAGAAGGGAGTCTCAGGAATTAGAACGGCCACTGGCAAATGTTCCTGCCTTATGTGTTAATGAGCATGGGACTTTTTTTAGTCTTTTGAGATTTATGGAAGGAATGTGATATGGAGGAATATAGAACTTATATATATTTTTAAATAGATGCCAGCGTGGAATAGCTCTACGCACACTCCTATACTCACAATCGTCCACCGGAGGCCAATATTGGCTTCAGAATTGTGTGCGTGTGTAATTTTGTGGCTGAACCATTTTAAGGAAAATGATCCCTCATCCTTAAATATGTAAGCACACATCTCCGAGAAATGACTACAGTGTCACGCACAACCACAATGCTGTTATTGCCCCTAATCAAATCGATAATGAATGCTCTACTAATCTAATTCCCTATAAGGAAGGGGCATATTTTAAGAGATGTCAAACATCTATGCATCTGTCAGAGAGTAACTAAAAGGCATTTAGTTGGCTATTTTGCAGGCTGTTTATTTTGCATGCTGTTTTTTCAGACGAGAGAAGTCAGCTGGTAGACTGAGACAAGGAACAAAAGCCAAACAGGATTTATAAATGAGAGAGAGGTGAGGGGTGAAAAAATCTGCAGTCCAGGGACCAGGGAGCCTTAAACAAACCTTTTCTGTAAACGGATCAGCTGGCAGGTAGCAGAGGCAACTCTGGGCCTATTGTCTTTGGATCAGTCAGCCGGGATATCAAAGAAAACCATTCATGTTGTTTGTGGTTTCTCTGTAAAGATGTGGTGTGAGGCATCGATGCGGCAGGCTGTCCGTGTCAGGCCTGCTGGGGTCCCTCTGCCCTGCACCTCAGTGTCGCTGGGTCTCTACCATTTTCCCTACCGGAATTTTGCAGCATTAGCCTTGTAAAGTATCTCCAAGCAGAGTTCCTTGATGGCCTGACAGCCTGCTGAGGGAAGCGGGGACGGGGATCATGATTCACACTTCACAGGGAAGGGGACGAAGGCACAGAGAGGTTAAGAGACTTACTCAAGGTCACACGGCTGGCCGAACCCAAAGCAGATATTTACAAATCCGTAAAGGTCAGAGGAAATAATGGGGTCACAGGTTGAATGCTTGAAGGACTGACCTGAAATTGCCTGGGTAAAATTTTGTGCTTTGGCCTCCCGCCCTTTCCCTGTGGATCTCCCAAGCCTCTCTCAGAAGGACTAGCTCCTGGGACATGGTGCTTTTCGCCACTTCCATGGCCTAACAGCATCCTCACTTAATAGAGACTCAGTTGATGTCAGAAGTTCAAGACAGTCATTAGAAAGAGTTCTCGGGGCATCTAGAAAGATTAACTGGGTGCATTTACTTTTTTCCAGAGGATAAAATCATCAAGATGATAGTGGAATTCCTCCAAAAAGTGGGAGACCAGTGGGAGGAAGAGGTAAGGAGCAAATGGTCTGCATAGACCCCCCCTTCCCCCCACCGTGGGCTCGCTGCTTCCTCCTCCTCCTCCTGCTCAAGGCCCACTTGCCCAGGAAAGTCTCAGTGCTCCCCAGCTCTAGGCTCTGTCACCTCCCTCGCTTGGGGCCACCACGAAGCACTTGGCTGCTCTTTAGTTGTTCCTCAGAGAGCCTTCCCCTCTCCTCAAGGTCAAGGGCCCGACGGTTTCTCTCATTTCTCCCACAGCAGCTTCAAGCTCCTCAGCCAGAGGTGGTTGTACAGATTCCAGTGTCAGTTGACAGGAAGAAATTCCAAGAGAAAAAGTCTAGCTTCAAGAGAGCGTTTTCTCATAAGAAACATGGCTCTGAGGAAGCTAAGAGAGCCGGGCCTGCAGACGTTTCCAGCCCGGAGTCCCGGCCGCCCAAGAGGCCCAGCTTTCTCCCCCTGTGTGTTGGGGGCCATCAGCCCTCCACCTCCAGCAGCCCTGGTGAGCAGGCTCAGGGTTACCATAGCAACACTGCAGCTGCCTCCAGCTCTGGAACCTTCTGCGGGGCTGGAGTCGGCCATTGGAAGGGCCGCCCTCCTAGTTCTGACTCTTGCTCTGCTCTGAGCAGCGTGGGGAGGGCAGTAGGGAGGAGAAAGGGGTGTCAGCAGGTCACCTCCCTACACGAGACCTCTCTGGGCAGTCCAGCTAAGCCCCTGTGGAAATTGTGCTGAGGAATCCCCTAGCCCTCCGCATCTCTCCACAGCCTCAGCTGCTGTACCCCGGCAGGGGGCAGCTGTGCAGGAAGGAACCACAGCCTGGGAGGCAGGAGGCCTGAGTTCCGACCTGTACTTTCTACCTCATTCGCCATCTCCGTGCCTGACTCAGTCTCCTCACCTGTAAAATAAGACACTTCCCTACTGTGTGTCTATACTCAACCAGTTTTCAGAGCCGTATCATTATCCCCATTTTACAGGTGGGGGAGCTGAGGCTTGGGGAGGTAAAACAATGTGTTCAAGGTTCTGTGGCCCACCAGTGATGGAACCTGAGCTACAGAGAGAAAGGATCATCCTGGGTGCCAGGGAGGAACAGCCTAGCCGCTTAGCCTGGCCAGGGGAATTTACATTTTAAAAAGGAGGGGCAATGCTCAACACCAAATATGGAGCCCCGGCGGTGGAATTTCCGGCCACAACTGGAGATACCTTCATGCAGGGGGATTCTGGCCCTGCTGCATTACTTCGTGCCATGGAATCAGGCATTTACTCTCCAAGCCAAGATGCCAGAGGGATGAGCTTGCCAGGGAAGGGAGGAGACGAGGGCAAAGCCCAGGAAAGTCAGTTGTAAAGAGGTGCAAAGGGGCAAGGGAGCTAGGTCTGGGCCAGTACATCAGAGCTTTGACCCTGACCCACAGCTCACCTCTGTCCCAGCAAGGCCTTTGCATGATCTAGCCATGAGGTGAACTCTGGAACCTCTTCTAACTTTTGTGTGTTGTTAACACCCTCACCCTGATTAAACACACCCGCCATTTCATCTTGCTTCTTAGGCTCGGAGGAACCCAAAGTCCAAGAGGTCCTGCCTACAGACAGCGGGGGTCTGAGTCCCTTGGAGCTTTCCACCCCAGCAGGGAGCCAGGGACCCGAAGAGGACTTACAGGCGAACAGAGCCTTGGAATTCAGTTAGTACCCCCTCCTTTTCTCAGACACCCCTCGGAAATCATCTGGCCTGACCCCATACTGACCCAGAGAGAGGCAGTAACCTGGCCTTGACTTCCTCTGGGGGCTGCAGGCCGGGAAGGGGCAGTGTGGGGTCCAGAGCACAGACCCCTGTCTTACTCGAAGTGAGCCTCAGCAGTAAAATCACAACAGTGAGGACGCCCTCCTTGGTGAGGCCGGCACAGGCCATGCCAGGAAAGCCTTGGCCCGTGGCAAGGGCTCTGTAGATGATGTGATCTTTAGGGCGTGGGTTTGCATTGGACTCTGACCTCTTCCATCTGTGTGAACTTGGATGAGTTACTTCATCTCTGGTCTCAGCGTCTTCAACTGCAAGATGAGGCTAATACCAGTTCCTAGATCCTAGAGTCCTCGGAGGCACTAATGGAATTAATGCTGATAAAGCAGTTAGAGCAGTTAATAAGCTATTTAGAGCTAATGAATGTTACCTGCCATTTACTGCTATTATTGTTGTGGTTGTGTAGCCCTGTAGCCTGGGGAGAAATTGAGAGGCTGGCAGGGGTGGGGGGGTGGGGGGGGGTGGGCGGTGGGTAGGGGCCACAGGAGGGAAACACCACAAATGGCAGCTGCTGATGCTATTATTGACCCCTTACCCTGGCTAGAGAGTAGGGTAGGGGCAGAAAGAGAGAGGGAGAGAGAATCCCCAGCAAATTTCCAAAAGAGAATCCGATGCAAGGCTCAGTCCCATGATTTTTTTTTATTTTCATTAAAAAAAAATTGTTTTTAATGTTTATTTATTTTTGAGAGAGAGAGAAAGACCAAGCGCAAGCAGGGGAGGGGCGGAGAGAGAGAAAGAGAGAGGGAGACACGGAATCCAAAGCAGGTTCTAGGCTCCGAGCTGTCAGCACAGAGCCTGACGCGGGGCACGAACTCACGAATCGTGAGATCGTGACCTAGGTCGAAGTCGGACGCTTAACCGACTGAGCCACCCAGGTGCCCCTGAAGATACTTTTAAAGATCTACTTCCCCCACCCACCCCCCATCCTATCTTACCTGCTTTTCACAGAAAATGTGCCTTGAAGGGGAATTGAGAAGGGCCCCTGTTCTAAGTAGAAGAGGACGATGCTGGGTGAGGGGACTTTTGGGGACCAGGCCTTTCCACATGGCCTTGAGGCGCCTTCTCCTGGAGGCAGCGGCCTCTGTTATTTTCCTCACACTTAAAGTGCCACATCTGGGTGTTCGCTGACCAATGGAGAAGTGAACGTATTGCCTCGTAACCAGCTCTGCCCTCAGGCCACCTCCGAAGAGTCTGAGGTGTCCGCAGGCAGGGCTTAGGACACCCAATAACTGCAAGCTCATTAGCACCTGGAGACCTGTGAGAATCAGCCAGGGAGCCACTTGGGCCTCAGGAAGTGAGGACTGACCGTAGAAATGCTTTGCTCCATACTAAAGTACAAGCAAACGTTTTGTTCTTTTTTAGGAGAATTCATCCAGAAGATCATTGCCCTACTCCAGGATGCAGAAGAGCAGGGAGGAGAGGTGAGGAAGACACTCCCCACGTAGATCTTGACCCTCACTATGAACACCCCCACCCCTGCCTGGCATAATAACTTTCCTGCCCTCCCCCATGCTACATCTTTCCAGAGCCTGGCTCCTGTCGCTCCTCCTTCCCCAAGCCCCCACCCCCACCCCCACCCCCATCGCTGCCGGCCACTCTTGCTCTGGCCAGGCCGCACCCTCTGCTCCCCAGCGGGTCTCAGTTTGTTTCAGGGGGTGCTGGTGTCCTTCCCCGGCTCACTCACAATCTCCTCACGGTCGGGACCCTGGCTCAGTTTCTCTCATCTCCCCCGCAACAGCTTCGAGTCCAGGAACCAGAGGTGGCTGTAGAAAACCTGTCCCCACCCTACAGAAGGAGATCCCAAGAGAAGAAGTCCAGCCTCAGAAAAGCCTTTTCTTATAAGAGACATGGCCCCAAGGACTCCAGGAGAGCGGGGGCCGCAGGTGCTGCCAGCCCGGAGTCCCGGCCGCCCAAGAGGCCCAGCTTTCTGCCCTTGTGTGTGGGGGGCCATCAGCCCTCCACCTCCAACAGCCCCGGTAAGCAGGCCCCGCGTGGCCATGGTCACAGAGGCTGCCTCTGGCCCCAGGCCTCCTCCAGGGCGGGCTTGGCCAGCTTCGTGGCCTCTGCTTCAGGCTTGACTCCCTTGCTCTCAGCTCTGAGTGGTGCAGGGAGGTGTGGGAGGGCTGCGGAGAGGAGGGGGCCGCTGGCTGCCAGCTGGACTCACCACCCACAACACACGCCCTCCCTCCACCCATACAAAAACACACCAACACTTAAAAACAAATGCCGTTTGGGGCACCTGGGTGGCTCTGTCCGTTAAGCCTCTGATTCTGGATTTCGGCTTGGGTCATGATCTCACGGTTCGTGAGCTCGAGCGCCGCACAGGGCTCTGCTGAGAGCAGGGAGCCTGCTTGGGATTCTCTCTCTCCCTCTCTCTCTGCCCCTCCCCTGCTCATGTGCATGCTCTCTCTCTCTTCCTCTCTCTCTCTCTCTGTCAAAATAAATAAACACTAAAACAATAACAACAACAAATGCAGTGTGAGAGCAGCACATCGGTTTATTGGCTTAAGGGCATCAGACTCACCCGAAAGCTAAGGAAGAAACATAGACCCGGGTCTCATGAAGTAGGATATGGCCTGGCCCTCTGCTTTTTCACCACTGCCAAGTGTGAGGTATAGAGTGATTCCCTTGACATTTATGGAGTGCCTACTGCATGCCACGCTCACACATGGGATCTCATTCAGCCCACTTACAGCCTGGTGAAGTCACTCTTGTTATTCCCATTCGACAGATGGAGAAAGTGAGGTTCAGACAGGCTTAGTGGTTCAGTAAAGCCTCACAGAGTCACGGGGAAGTGGGCTCATTTAGGGGGATCTTGGCAGGCCTGCTTTGTTTCCTCCCGGACTGTGAGGAGGCAGAGGGGGCTGGTGGCAGAAAAGAGGAATGAGATTTCCAGAGGGGGTAAAGAAGGCCCCGTGAACGCCTCTGAGGCGGGCCCAGGGGGCTGCGGGCTTGCTGAGGAGCCTGGGAAACCAGGACCCCGTCTGGTGCCAGTGTCTTTGGACGGTTTCTTGTCAGAACCTGGGCCCCGTGATGGACTTGTGGATTTGAAACAGGCACAAAACACTCACACCATCTCCTTTCTGCCCTCAGACCTGGAAGATGTCGAGTTCCAGGAGTCCTCGCCTGCAGAAGAGGCACCTGTGGGATCCTCAGACGCACCCTCCCAGACCAGAAGTCACCAGCCAGAGAGGGGACCTCAGCCAGATGGAGTGTTCGAATCTAGTTAGTATACCACCCTGCTCTCTCCTGGGTCAGCTGGCCTAGGGCCTCTTTTTGCATGGGTCTCACAGGCTGAATTCCAGTAGAGACTGGGAAGGCTGGGGACACACCGGCAGGGCAGGGAGGAGGCAGGGTTGGCCTTTCAACGGGGGCTCTTGGGGCAGAGTTGCAGATGGAGAGTTCTCTTCTCGTAGAGAACTCGGTGGGATGTAACTTCAGTGGGCTTGCTTGAATGTTTCATATACAATTCCTGCCTTGCCCTGGGTCTCATAACCAGTGGCGGACTGGCAAACAGGCTGAGGGTGGGTGTTGGGCGGGGGCAGGGGGGGAGCCCTGATTTGTAGCGTTTGCAGATTGCTGTGATGTAAATATTCCCACCGTGGCTGATTTCAAGCTGCCAACAGTTGATCACAAAAGGTCCACAAATATCCTGAATGCTTGCGATTAGGTCTTGGTGCAGGCAGCCACGTGCGGCCCTTTACAGCCCGGACCGGTAGGTGTGTTCCTGTGGCATCTGTGGCTGTGCCGTCCCCCCCCTCCCTGCTTTCTGATGAGCTCTCTGGGCCCCCGCTCCCATTCCTGACCACGCTACTCTGTAGCCTGGACCGGGGACACTGGGAGGTCTCAGGTTCCCCATCTGTCGAATGGAGCTGAGGTGACGCTCAACTGGCCGACGTCCTTTCAGTTTCTATACAACAAACTCAGATAAAGCTTTCACTCTCCAGCCCTAGTTTCGGGGAAGATTTTTCTTTGCCCTTCGAAACGAATCTGTGTGCTGTGCTTTAGAGACAAAGTGCCGTCTGTGATAGATGGATGTGTTGTTGCAGAACTTGTCAGCAGCCCCTGAATCCTTCTTTGTTTTCCTTAGAGGAGCTGGTCATCCAGAATCTGGTGGCCCTTCTCCAAGAAGTGGATGGCCAGTTGGGGGAGCAGGTGAGGAGTGCTCGGTACCCCCAAGGCTGAGGCCTGAGTTCAATCCCTATCCCTGCATCCAGGTGACCTTGGGCATGTCCCTCAACCTCTCTGAGCCTCAGTTTTCTCTTTTGCAAAATGGGGCGGGGGGTAACTACCTACTTGACAAAGTTTAGTGCATATACAGAAACTGCCGGCCACATAGCAGATGAGATAAATGTTAGTTTACAATAATATAATGCTCACGAGGTTTATCCTGCCAGCCAGGACCTCCCCCCATCCAAATCCCCCTTGCAGTTCAGCCCGTGTCCCACCTCCCTCCTTCCCCCAAGTCCAGCCTGCGGGTCCTGCTGATCTCGTCCTCTGCTAGCTCCTTTTCACTCTGTCTTGTCGCACATTTCGGCGTCTATGTGGTCTCCAATCCTTCCACGCTTTTGGATTGTCCTCTCCTGCTAGATAGCCTGTGGCCTCACAGATAGACTGAAAACCTCACAGTCTACTTGGAGAGACCAAGAGAGATCGCATCTGAGGTGGCAGAGATGAGCACGGGCCATGGACGGCTCATGAGCATAGCGGACGCTGTGGGTACCTCGCCTTCCCGCCACAGTGCACGCCGGCCCACCTCGCCGCTGCCGGCACCCGCATCTTGTGGCCTGAGGACCGGCCCCTAGAACCATTTTACCACCCACGTGGGAGGCCAGAATGATCGCCCCCCACCTCCCGAGAAGCAGCCCTCAGCCAATGGCTCATGGAAGCTGGTGTATACATAACTCAGGCCCCTTGCCCCTCGTAGGGCTAACTCTGAGGAGTGTGCTCTACGCGGGCTCCCGGAGTGCCCTGTGAGGAACACGCTCAGCAGCCAGTCTGCGTGGGCTGCCTTCCCCTCCGACCCCAGATCTCCATTCCCCCATCGCTGTTTCCCAGCATCGCTACCTGCACCCGAGCCCTCGTCTCTGGGGGAGCGCAACCTGGGGCACTTAGGTATTGAGAGGAGGCGACTTAAAGTGAGAACGAAAATTCATCCAACATCCACTCTGCCTGAGACATTTGACATCAGCTAGCTCACTTCCTCCCCTTCCCCCAACAACACTGCGTGCGGGTGGGGGTATCGTTCCTGCCATTTAACACATGACTAAACAGAGGCTCAGAGAAGTCACAGAGCGAGTAAATGCCATTGAAGCGTCCGTTATACAAAGACCTGCACTTTTTTTTCCCCCCCACCTTGTCCTGCTGCTTGGAGGTGAACCTTGCAGAACAGATTCTGAGAGGCTAGAGGTAGAGGAAGCATTTAACAAGGAAGCTCATCCCAGGGACGGGAGGTGTCCAGCCCAGTCTGGGCTCGTGGCATTGAAGGGGGGGGCACAGTTGGGGGAAGGGGGCTACCTGCCAGCAACACTGACGGCCGGCCTTCATTTCTGCTTCCAGATCAGGCGACATCCCAGCTTCAAGAAGTTTTTCTACAAGGTCTCGGACTCCTCCCTCAGGAAGCTGGCAGCCACCCTGCACAGCCAGAAAGCCCGCTCTACTGAGCTGGGCAGGAACCTCACCAAGATACCCTACCAGCTTGCCTTTGGCTTCACCAACAAATTTGCCAGCAACAACAGCCACGCCGTCTTCAGCCTCATGGGCCTGTGCTACAGCCACGCCAGTTACACCCACTTCCCGTACAGGGAGGCCCAGCAGGTGAGAAAGAGCCAGACGGCACAAGCGAAGACAAGTTCAAGATCCCAACAGGATCCTCTTACCGTCCTCTCCCCTCCCCTGCTGGGTTCTATGTTGGCTTGTTTTCCCGATGGAAGCTCCTTAAGACCTTTGACCTCTCTTTCCTCAGCTTTATTTTCTTTGTCCAGATATGGGGTTGTTATGGATAATTTGCCCTCTAGGTTGGGTTAGGCAATAGCTTATGGAGTTTTTGTGAGAGACATTATAGAAACATCAGTTCTGATATCCTCCGTGGCCCTAACTCCATCTCCTGGTTTTACTAACCATTCATTCACTCATTCATCCATTCATTCATTTAACCAATAGGTGTTAAGAGCCTCCACTGTGCCTAGCTGTGCAAGGCGCTGTGAGAGCCTGAGGATGGTTCTGCTATAGAAAAAGACAGAATGTTTACTGATGACAAAATTAAGTATCAGTAAAATGCCAGATTAGTGGTCGCTGAGGCCAATGAAGTGATTGGTCCTGGAAGCCTTCCAAAATCTACGTCAAAAGGCATAGATTTTTGCCCTTGGAGGATGGCGAGGAGAAAGGGCGGGGAGAAAGGGCCAGGAGAGCACTGCAGGCAGGAGGTAGTGAGTAAAGGTCCAGAGGTGACAGCTGATGTGCTGTGTTGATACGTTAAATTAGGAGTCTGTTGTTACTAGAGTAGGACCCACAAGTAACTGGGCTATGGCTCAAACCTATGTTCTTTTTCTCCTCCCAGAACATCACAAATCCTGAGAGCCAGAGTCCAGATTAAGAGCTGTGCTTTGCGCTCAAGTCCCCTTGAGCTATCAAACAATGGCGGCTTTGACCAGGAGCCTCTGAAGATGCCTCACGATAGCCCAATCCAGTGCTTCACAGACATGAATGAAGACGAGAGTGGATGGCCACCTGTGTCCCTGAGCCCTTGTGGGCTAAGACTGAGATACACAAAGCGTTCTTAACTGGAGGCAGAGGCCATGTTAGCGGAAGGAGCTGGGGAGGACTGGGGAGGTGGGAGACCAGAGCTCCGCCGGCTGACCTGCCCCAAACTTGCTGCGAGACCCTGTACTTGTGTGCCCTCCTCTCCAGACCTTGGATTCTGGGCAAGACTGTGTGACCCATCGGACCCCTTCTGGCTCTATCATGCTGAAATCTCCCTAAAGGGGGGCCGTCGGTGCTTTCATTCTGTGGCCAAATACACCCCACAGAGCTGGAGACAGTCTTTAAGTCCTCGTTGGATGCATGAACGAATGAGGGAGAGAGCTCCTGAGATCACTCCTGAGATCCAGGCAATTCTACCAGGCATTCCTTGGGAGGCCTTGGTCCTCCACTGGAATTGTGGAACCAGTCATTCTATCTCTAAATTGGGGTTTAGGGAGGAAATGGGGAGCTACCTTGACTCAAGCCTTTGCATTTTGGGGCTAACCCTAATACCGACTTATGTGCCCTTTTCACATTCATGTATTTTCTTGCTCCACAGGGGCCCAAATCATGCCCCACTATCACGTGGAAGTCCTGCTGGCATTTTTAAAATGTTAATTTCATATGAGTCTTAGTTTTTTTAAATAAATTTTTATTTAATCTCTCACCAGAGTGCCCAAAGGATTCATGCATTTAAACAGATGTGCATCTATACGCAACAAATAATTTATTCAGTTCACCAATGGTACTTAATGCCCATATGGATTTGTAGATGCCTCTCAGGAAGTCTGCAGGCCTCAGATAGGGAAGACCTGCGGATTGGGGATCCCTGGCCTCTCAGAATCCTTCCAACCCTGTGTCCCAGAATTCTTTGTTCAGAGAAGTGAAGCTGATGCCTTGCACCTCTCGCATATCATGCCTTGCCAAGAGTCAGTGAGAAGATGAATGTGAAGAGTTCTGAAAATTACATAGTGCCTTGTCCATGTATGTTGTTATTATAGTTATGATCTGGGTAGTTTTCAGGAAATGAGGGAAGACTTTAAGGCGGATTGCCATGGATGGTTGCACGGATGTGCACTGCTCAAGAACACCATACCCCAGGAAGTGCTATTCACTTCCTAGACATTGTAGATTTGTAGATTTATGATAATAGGTTTCTACCTGATGGCAGTAAAATGTCTTGAGAAAGGGCTCCTTTTTATTTTTGCCCAAAGGTGAAGTGTGGGCTGTTAGAGGCTCTGCCTTCTACAAAGCTGAATAGTTTGAACAGCTTGGCTCACATGGGCAATTTGCCACATGTCCATTATGTACATGCATGCCCAACAGGGATATGCACATAGCCCTTGGACACTACCTGGAACATACGGTCATAGGGGAGAGGGTGTTAAAATATGGACTCACTGTTATTACCCTTGGTAGATACTCTATTGCTATATTGAACATTCACTGATCACTGTGGGGTAAGGCTGGGGAGAGGGGTGAAACCTAGGGCAGAGAGGCCTTGGGCACTTAGATGGGACTGGCCTCAAACCTGAGGCAAAGTTTTAGGAAGTTCAACAAAGCATATTCTGGAAAGTCATTTTCTTTTATTGCTGCTTCTAAGGAGGTGGGGGAGAGGTGAGCTATTTATGGATTTAGTTTAGACACTGTTCAAGAACACAGCCCCCAAATGTGAAGGATCAGAACCAGATCGGACATGAGGGTCAGGAACCTTCTGTACATTGTTTCTTATTTAGAATGATGTTCTTTAAGCTATATGACTATTTGGTATGAGTTCCCGATGCTGGCATCTGAGTCTCATTTTTGTACTGTGTTATTTAAGCAAATAAAGAAATTGACTTGCACAAAGGTCTAATCTGGATTATTCACAGTGGTGGCAAGATGGGAGCCCACCCGCCACAACTAGGCCAGTCTGGCGCCTGCAAGGCTGTGAGGGTCAGCCCCCTTGTCCCCGCCTGGGGGCCCTCTCTGGTTGCTCCCCAGGTGTCCCGTCCTTGAACGCCAACTTGCTAAGACAGTAATGAAGTGCCCTGGGCATCAGGAGACCTGGGTTTTAGTCCAGCTCCCCACAGGCTGAGGGACGTCAGGGACATGATACTTGCCCTCTGGACCTGACATCCTACAACTCTGGGACCCTTAGGATGACAGTTAATTATATGTCCAGGAAAATCTGGGCCAGTCTTGATTCTACACCATCTGTTTTACTAAGTCCCTAATTTTGGCCATTCAGAACCAGGGTAAAAATGGACTGAACACAGTGTCTGGCTTTTGGTCCAGAGAATGTGGTCTCTGCTGGAAGGCGTCGAAGGCCTCCTCTCCCCTCTCTCAGATAACACAGGAGTCTTTCCAGGGGCTGCCTGGGGAGGGCGACCCTCTGGTGTGCACAGCTTGTCTTCTTTCCAAACCACTTTCCGCTTCCAACCCTTGAAGCCTCACTGTCATGCTCTGAGGAGGGCAGAAGAGGGCAGTGCCTCACTTCATAGATGAAAAAGCTGAGGCTCAGAAGGGGCAGGTGCCTCGTTCAAGGTCACGTAACCACCTACAGACAGAACCAGGCCAGGACCCAGCTCCCAGAACCCCTGTTTTAGTGCCTCTCCTTGTTGTCTAATCCATGAGTTCTTTTTCCCAACCAATACTTATTGAGCATTTACTATGTGCCAGGTCTGATCTAGCTCTATGGAATGAACAAATGCAGAAGGCACAACCCCTGCCCTTGGGATGCTCGTGGACCTCGCTAGCTATGGGAATCTTGTGCCAGTAGGAATGTAGGAGCGTGGGACACCATTGTGTGAGGGTGGGGCTCCCTCAACTCACACCACAGAGGCTTTCGAGAGCACCGAGGTGCATGGGACACCCTGCTGCTTCGAATCGCTTTCAAAAGGTGGGTAAGTGACATCAGGACTTTTAATTAACCTAATTTCTGACCCTGAGAAGTCAGGAGGCTCAGTGAGTCAGAGATAATGGGGTCAGCCAAGACCTGGTTGAGTTCGGGATGTTAGCTGAGTTACAGGGAGGGCAGAGCCTCAGGGGTCATTTGGATGTGCTTGTTTGGAAGACCAGAGTGTGCTCTGCCCTTGACCTCCACACTAGTGAGAGCTCCAATTCTGAACCACAGTGACTGACACATCAAAAACCAATCCACTAGTATTGGCTTTAAGAGAAAAGAAAGATAAGGAGAAAGGAACTAATTGGAGTTGCCAAATTTAGCAAATAAAAATATGGGTGGCCTAGTTAAATTTGAATTTCAGATACACAACAAATAATAGCAATACTGGGGCCATACTCATGCTAACTATTCATTGTTTCTCTGAAATCCAAATTGAACAAGATGTCCTGTATTTTATCCAGCGGCCCTGAAACCAACGCAAGAACAATTCTCTTAATTGCCTCCTAATGGGGAAAAGGGACATATGAAAAATGAAGGGAAATATACACAGGAATTTATTGATTCTAACTGTAACCTGACTCTAACAGAAGGGCATCTGGGCTCTGAATACAGGCTTTCAGGTCAAACAACAGTTAATGTCATGTTCAGTTCCCCCTTGCACAGCAGGGCATAAGCATTCCCAAGTTGTGCGAGCCTGAAACCCTCCCTCCCCTGGTTCACAGGTCTCAAGGGCTCTGGCCGCGCCCACCTGCAAACCACAAGACCACTCCTGGGGGAGAGGCTAGGGGACCGCCGTGGACTTGTCTCTCCGCCCCCACATGGTCCCCAGGGCGCTCCCCTTGACTGGTCTGAGCCACAGACCTGGAGTAGGAACAGGGTGCAAGAACACCTGAGATTTGATTCTTCTCAGCTTCTCAAAGGTACAGTTAAATTAAATTCTTCCTGGCAGAACGTTCTAAAGGGAGCTTGTGTGGACTCCTGCTCCCTGACGTGGTCCTGTTAGATGTAGGCTCCGCCAGGCCCTCTTGCCACAGCCCCCTGCCCTCCATGGCTAAAATTTGCATGCATCCTCCAGAGGCCCCAGCCAAGCTCAGGGCTGTCTTCCACCCAGTCCTCTGGGGTTTGCATTCCAGGATTTGCAAAGCAAATACATCCGAGGCCGTGGGCAGCCCAGGCTTCCTTACTGGGCCTGGCTGGGGCTGGAAGCTATCCACACTCCAGTGAGCAGTGGGGCTAATTTTTTTCTGGCTGGGCTGGAAAAATTGAGGCTGAAGTCTTTGCTGTGGAACATTTTAACTGAGGTGTGAACAGCAGACAAGGTCTGCCCTCGTGTCGCCCTCATGCTGGGGGATGGGAGGGGAAGGGACGTTTGGCCTCTGTGTCCTCTACAACCACACCAGGACTCAGGGAAGTCCAGGATGGCTGGCTCACGCAGCCACACCACACAAGCCCTGGGGAGCTTATCATGACCTCGTGCTGGATCAGCTCCACGAGTGATTCCAGGGAGCAGCTGAGGCAGAGTCCCGTGGTTCTAAGTCAAGCCTTTGGGACAGTGAGAGAATTAAAAACAAAACAAAGCAAAGGAAAAGAGCCTGATCTCTTGATGGGAAAGAGGAAAGTGCGTCCGTGGCTCAGTACCGCTCGATCCCCAAGGGTTTGGCCCTGTAGACTAGATTCTGGGGGGCCGGGGTCTGACATGGCCCCGTCTCAAAGAAGCAAAGTCAGGCCGGGGCCGAGAGGATGTTCAGACAAGGAAGTGCTCACCCAGGGGAATCAGGACTCTCCACACCAACAGGCTTGCTAGTGGGTAACACCTGGTCCCCAGAAGGCATAGGGTGAGGGGACTGCATCTGAGAGCCTTGGGGAGAAGGCTCTACCATGGGGTCATCAGGTTCTCTCCCATTCCAGCTCAAGTTTTCTCTCTCGGCTCACAGTTTCCTAGAAAAAGGACAGAGATTCATCATTTCTAAGTCCCTCATTTAGGACGTTCCTCCCCTTATTTCCGCTGAGAACATCCTTCACAGTTTCAAATGCTTCAGGCAGCCCCAAGCAAGTAGCCAGGCCCCATGATAGCCAACTGGATGCATAGGAATCGGAAATCTCAATTTATACCAGAAATCAGCTATCAGATCCCGCTTTATAATTACACGGGTCTTTTGCAAGTGGAGAATTCCACTGACAGAGCAGGACTTAATAGTGTTTGAAACATCATTTGATTTACAAAAGTCTGGTTAGTATTTGGTTTTGCAGGAAGGGGAAAGAAGTGGAGTGGCCTCCAGAGCGCTGAGTGCAGTCGTGCAGACTGCACACTGTACAAGGAGACACTGCTAAGACAAAGGGTAAGCATTTCATGGACGTATTCATGCTGTGGCATATTTGTACAGTTTTCTGCATGTTATTTGTACAGTTCTGTACCTTTGTACGTCATTCGTACAGATTTCTAGCAGGCGGCAGTCAACCGTTTTAACAAAACCAGTATATTATCACAATCTTCCAGCAGCTGGAAATCAAGTTCTCCAGGAAAGGGTACTGTTTTCTCAGTGCACAAGGCAATATATGGGCTAGTGTTGGCCTTGACTATGGCCAGGAAGAGGCAGGTGGGGTCAGAAAGGAAACTGGGCAGACAGCATCCCAGGACAGAGCAGGCAGTGCCTGGCTTCCAGGGTCACCCTGGGCAGTTCCACACCTCGGGGCAGCTGTATTCCTGGATCCGGCCTGTAGCTGTATTCCTGGATCTGGGATGAGGCCTGTAGGTGACCCAAACTGTCTCAGACGTGGAGAGCAGAGAGAAGTCGAGTGGGCAGGGAGCAGACCTGGATGCGAGAAGCCAAGAAAGCACATGTGAGGAGAAGTGAGACAAAAAGGGGGCTCTGCAAGGACCTGAGTTTCAAGGCCCCTTCCATGTGCTGTGGGACCCTGGCCAATCATTCGCCCTCTCGAGGAAACTGCAGGAAGACACCCGCAGAGCCCACGCAGAGAAATGCTGGGATGTGGACTTATATGTTCTTGGATGGTTTTCAAATCCGACAGTGTCATTCTGTTTAAATCCTGTAATGATCTCCCAGCACCACAGGTGAAGACCAACTTTGTTAGCACGGCACCTGAGCCAGCCTGCCCTGTCCCTGCCACGTCTGCCCGTGCACCTCCAAGTACACCCCCAGACCTCTTCCTGCCCAAACGGAGGCACTAGGACTGGGCCCCGTGACTTCCGATTCACTCCAGTGCTCCTTCTACCACTCAGTGATCAACACCAAGACACTGGTGGCAGATGACTCGGATCCTGGCTCTGCCACCTACCTACTGTGTGACTTTGGACACGTTGCTTACCCTCTCTGTGCCACAATGCCTGGAACATAATAACTACTCTGGAAGTTTTAGCTATTATCATTACATTCACATTTGGATAGGGAGAAATTCCATAGTAACTCAAAGGAGGGGCTCTCTACTGGTGGAAATTGGAGGAGTCTGACAGAATGGGTAGCAGTTGAGAGGATTTGAGTAGCAATGAGCAAGAGGGACCTCTTCCTTTTCCACTTGTAGCCTGGAGGCAGTCCCTGGATTTCTCAATCCATCTTGCCACTTTGAGACCAGTTACACAACCCAAATCAGATGACCACTGAACTCTTACTGGAAGAGAGACGAGGCTAGCAGTGGAAAGCTAGGCTGATACATATACATAGCCATGCCCCGGACTCCCTGTAACCTAAGCAGCATCATCCCAGCCAACTCACAGGACTATGGAAGAGGAGAATAAACGTTTGTTTTATAATCCACTGAAGGGGGGGGGGTGGGGTGGGGATTGCTTGTTATATAGCATTATCGTAGCAGCAATAACTGACTAACACAATTAGCACCAGAATATGAATTTGAACATCCGATTTAAAAAACACAGGAGAGACAGCGAGAGAGAAGGAGAGAGATATTAACATATGGAACATCTACCTTGTAGCTTTTACTTATTTATTTATTTTTTTAAAGTAGGCTCTAGGACCAACGTGGGGCTTGAACGCAAGACCCTGAGATCAAGAATCACATGCTCTACTGACTGAGCCAGCCAGGCGCCCTTTACTCTATAGCTTTTATTCTAGCCTCTCTTCTGTTTGTTGGGAGGAATATCAGTTGGGGATCAGGAGTTTGCACAGGACTAGGCCATGGATGTGACAATGTCACTTGTGATTGTAGATTTCCTCTCTTTCTGGGTTGCTCCTCCTCTATGCCTAACCTTTTTGAGCATCTTTTTTTGACCCCCTACCCTGGTCTTTGAAGCTGAGAGTATGAATGTGCATGGAATTGCTTAAGACCGTCAATTGGTAAATTGCTTCCAGGCAGTTTCATAATCTGTTCTATAAAGGAACAACGCAGACGGAATGTGTGACCTACTGACAACAGTATTTCCCACAGCTGTGAATGTTGTTTTGTTTTTATCACAGGCTGCTCCTTTATAAAGCCACTTGAATCCTAGAAGTTTATCGGCCAAGGTAGAGCTCGCTGAGTTACACAGTTTCCACTGCTCCAATGTATAGGAAGAGGCCTGGCCCTGGAATGAAGGGACCCAAGTCTGGGTCTGGCTTCCAGATGGCACTCCCAGCCCCGAGGAAGCTTCCCTACCCCCACAGCAGACCTGCCTATGCTCTCATGACCAAACTTGACCTTGAGCTGCTAGAGACAGAGATATGGACCCTCAAAAGTCAAAGAAATCTGGAGGCTGAAGACCAAGGAACAGAGTGAGACTAATCCCAGGACACACTAAACCGATGACCCCTAAGGACCACCAATGGCCTGCTGGGTCCTGCACCCTCCCCGCCCACCCTTTAATCCAGAAAGTGACACATGCATCTGCCCCGCTTTCTGCAGCAGCTCTGAGAATCTCCTCCCCACCATACTGCTTCCCACCACCCACCAAGTACCTAACTGCCCAGACCTCAAAGTGGGCCTCTTGCTGCCGGGGTGAGCTTTCGACCTTCATCTATCTGATAATCTCTCTGCCTACCCAGGGATCCCATCTGGGACAGGAACAACACGGAAGGATGTCACTTGAAATGACTTGGGGATTTTTCTGACCAATGGAGGCTTGAAGCGAATTAGACAGCAATGTGGGTCTGTCCCATTCAGAGAATATTTTGATAATCCAGTAAAATAGTTGTAGATGATTCCTGGCTTCATTTGTGGTTAAAACTGGTATTTTTCGGGGCACTTGGGTGGCTCAGTCAGTTAAGCATCTGACTCTTGATCTCAGCTCAGGCCATGTTCTCATGGTCCATGGGATCGAGCCCTGCATTGGGCTCTGCACTGACAGTGCAGAGCCTGCTTGGAATTCTCTCTCCTTCTCTCTCTGCTCCTCCTCCACTTGTGCTCTCCCTGTCTCAAAATAAATAAACTTTAAAAAAAACCCACAGAAGCTAGCATTTTTCATTTGCAAGTGTATATGTATATATGCATGTCTCTTTTAAAAAATGTTATGGCTCAGTAAAAAATTAAGACTTCGTTCTTGTCTTTAGCTCAAAGTTCAATTTTGGGGTAAACTCTTAAAAGTCGGGGATTGAGTTTAATTCATTCGCTATCTCCAGAGACAAGTAGAGTGCTTAGTATCTATTAGGTGCTCAATAAAGGTTGACTAATGGAATCAATGACAATATAATATAATTAAAAAATATATACCAAGCAGGCCTAAAACGGTTAGGGCTTTTAGCTATAGCTTGGCAACAATTTGGATCTCTACGTGTTGAGGGTCACAGGGTCACACAACTGTCTAGTTTGTTTTTTAAGTAGAGTTCTATTGAGATGGTAGTTAGTTAACCTCTGCCTATAACCCTAATATCTACTAAATTATTGAGTGCTAATTACACATCTTGCATTCTGCAGCAAAGCACTTTACATGTTGACCTCATTAAAGCTTCACAATATCATCCCTATTTTACAGGTTGGGAAATAGAGGCTCAGATAGACCACTTGTCCTAGGCATGCTCACTGAGTGAGATAGTGGCAGACCAGGGATTTTCTGTTGGGTGGGTCAGACTCCAAAGCCCAGCTCCTAACCCCCCCCCCCCCCCCGGCTCTTACTGACTCCTCCCTACTCCTTGTGATCTTCCTGCAGACTGTTCCCAAAGCTTTTCCTCCCCAGGGAATTTGAGAAACATTAGCCACACTCACTGCACTTTGCTGCCTGGTTTTTTGGACCGTGGATGTCTTGGGAAGCCTTTTCTGGTGCCATTTGTCTTTTGTTTGTTCTTCTTGAATATTTTGCTCATCCAACTTGAGTCTTCAGCAGGGTTGTCCCTGAGTGAGAGATGAAGCAAATGGTTTGTTAATAACCTGTCCTGTGTTCCCCACCATCAGGGCCCTGCTCCAGCTCAGAAGGTAGACAGACACACCAATGCTATGGTTTTTAACCCTGGCTGAACACCAGAGTTCCACGGCAAACATTTATTTTATAATCAATGACTGTTTAAGTAACATTATGCCAACTAGTCAATGGAAACTCAAACTTTTATACAGTTATATGTCAATGCAATAAAATTTAAACCATGTGAACAAAAATGCATAGTTTATGCCCAAGCATAAATTTTTAAAATTTATGCAAACTCTTTCAAAAAGTCTTTTTAAAAAATGTTTATTTATTTTTGAGAGAGAGAGAGAGAGAGAGACATCAAGGAGTGGCAGAGAGAGAGAGAGAGGGACAGAGGATCCAAAGCAGGCCCTGTGCTGACAGCAGAGAGCCTGATGCCAAGCCTTGAACTCATGGACCATGTGATCATGACCTGAGCTGAAGTCGAATGCTCAACTGACTGAGCCACCCAGGTGCCCCCCAAAAGTCTCATAATGAAAATTATACTTAATGTGAGAAGCAGGTATATTTTAATATATTTGATATGATATGGAGTGGGAACATCAGAAGGACCTGCTCTCTCAATACCTGCAACTGTGGCCCTGAGAACCCCAGCCTCTGCCAGAGCTGCCCCGGGGCAGGAGGGATTAGGGTAGGGGAGGGGAAAGATACCCTTTGACCCACTCTCTGATCCCTGCTGGTGCCTGACAATGGCCAGCCCAATTGGCAAGCAGCCAACGAGGGAGACTGGGTAATGTGGTCCCTAAAAAAAAGAAAAAAAAAAACAAAACCAATCCTCAGGCCCTCTCAGAATGACCTCAAAGGTAGTAATGGAGAACACGTTACACAACCCAGACAACTGATGTAAATTATAAAAAAAGATTTTCTGGGGACAATCTACAACATAGGAATATTATCCCTCTTACCATGGTGATAGAAAATAATTTGGATTAAGGAAGGCCTTTGATAGAGTCCCTCAATTCATACTGTGCAGGGGCTACCTCGGGGTAGGATGTAACATGCCTGCTAGCTCTCTTGAACTGAGCTGGCTCCAGAGAGTAAGAAGTGAGGGGCTGCACATTCTCCTGCTGCTTTTGGAGAAGGTACATTGAGCACAAATAGCTCATTTCCCACTCGTTGCCCCCGCTGAAGAAGAGAGAAGTGTAAAGGGGTGGACTGTAATCATACAAACTGGAAAAGGATCCCAGTGTTCCTAGGGCAGCTAAAGAGAAGGAAAAATTCACTTAGCTAGGCCCCCCGTTCCTTGGCCAAAGGAAAGAATGTGTCCCCAGTTAAAGGCAAACTTACATTGCATAGGGCTTGTTGGTGGCTTCCTTCACGTTAACCACAGGCATGGCACCTTTCCGACTTGAAGAGGCAAGGGGAGCTACAAAAGCAAAAATTGAGGAGACGTGAGTAAGGCGTGGACAGGGAGGAGTATTTAGTCATTTTTGAAATAACAATAGGAAGTAAGCAAGAGTATCCAGAAACAGTAAACATCTCTCTTAATCTCAAATTCTCATGTTGACGGAGACCCAGGGCAGTGGCATCTTGTGACAGGATGGATACTGACCTTTGGTGTAGTGGTATCAACAATCCCCTCACAAAAAAGCAACCGTGTTAGGGCAAGTTTTCAGGAAAATCGCCCGTAGGGGCCTGAACCTCCCATCACCTGCTATGTGTAAAGCTTTTTTTCTTTTTTAATGGAAAAGAAAATATTAATAGTTTCATGACCATTGTTCTTAAGAAAGCTCTTTTCCTATTTTCTGTGAGTATGGGGATAGATAATATATGAAGATGACTGTGTAATTTTGTAATATGTATAAATAAAAATAATGTAAACTATATTTAAGTTCCTCCACTTGAAGTTCTTCCATTTGGGGTGTCGTTGGATATCCCTGGCTTTCCCAAACCTATTTGCAGCTCCTGTGTTTATGGATTTTCCTGGGACATTTTGCAACCCCCTTCACCCCTAACAGCAACATGGCCACCACTAAACGACAGATCACACTAACCTCTGAGAGGCTCCCTTCTGCCCATCTCCCACAGATGGCCTAGGCTGTCGTTACTGAGGCCCAGCTGAAGACCATAACTATACAGCACTACTGAATGTAAGGGCCAGATATTTCTTCATCATGAGGCTCTGCACTGTAGAATGTTCAGCAGCATCCTCGGTCTCTACACACCAGATATTACCCACTAGCTGAAAATCAAAGATATCTCCCGATATTGCCAAATGTCTCCTGAGGATAAAATGGCCCATAGTTAAGAAGCACTGGACTGTCTGTCCCCTCTGTCTACCCCCAGCATGAGCAAGTAATGCCAACTCAGGACCCAGGATTGCCCAGGCTACCTGAAGATGGCTATCTTTGGACACGGGTGTGAATAACATAAAACAAATGCATTTAATTTAACAGCATGTAAGACAGCATGTGAAACACTTGGGCCAATTTTCTTACTTTTAAGGTCCTGGTATTTTACTGTGATTAAAAGGGTCAAATCTATTCCAGAGAAAGTGTACCCTGATTTGGGGCAGATCCGCCAAGAAGGAAACTGTCATGCTAGTCTGTGCTAATGTTTGCCCTAACAACTATGGGAGTTTGGTGGATGGACCATGGAGACCCTATGAGCTGGCTTTAGTCCATCATTTGGGGACCTCTCCCTTTGCCCCCACACAGACCATCCACAGTAGCCAAACAGGTATCTTCTTCATCCTGAATGTTCCTTGCACTTTCCTTCTCTGAAACTGAACATCTAGAATAAACAAAATCTGAATTTCTCATTCTACTCTGCCCCATCCTGTCTCACAAACCACGGTCATCAAAATCTTGTTCATTTCAGCTCACCTGTCACCTCCAAGAAGCATTTCCTTAATCAATTACCTCAGACAGAAGTGATCTTTTAAAAAAATTTTTTAAAATGTTTATTCATTTTTGAAAGAGAGAAAGAGAGACAGAGCACGAGTTGGGAGGGGCAGAGAGAGAGGGAGACACAGAATCTGAAGCAGGCTCCAGGCCCTGAGCTGTCAGCACAGAGCCTGATGCCGTGCTGGAACTCACTGACTGCGAGATCATGACCTGAGCTGAAGTCAGATGCTTAACTTGCTGAGCAACCCAGGCGCCCCAGAAGTGATCTTAATCTCTATGACTACTTGACTACCTCCCACGCTCCATTTTTGTTAGTGATGTAGCAGTTACTAATTTTTTCTGTATTTTTGAGGCTGGTATCTCTGTCATCCCCTCTGCTGGAGGGGAGATTTCTTGAGTGAGGAACTGAAAATTCTTCATCTTTGAAGACTCAAGAGCTGTACTTTTCAAGCTGTCTGTAGAAGATATTAGTTGTGAAGAACCAGTTTTTAAAAATCTTTTTTTTTTTTTTTTTTGCAATCCATAATGGAACTAGTACTTTTGTGAAATACAATGAATTAGTAGGAAAATGACCAAGCTCTTGGATGTCCTGACAATATTTATTGCTAAAAATAGTCCTAAATGCTTACTTTCAACCTCTGCACATTTCATTGCAAATTAGTAACAAATAGTTTGGGGACCAGCATTGGTCCACAAAGCACTCTTTGAGTAGCCCTCCCCCAGCACAGTGGCTATCACAATAAAAACCTTCTGGTACAGTGCTTCTCAAACATGGTTCTCAAAAGAACCCCCTGGAGGACTTGTAAAAAATATAGATACCTGGGTCCCACTCCCTGAATCAGTAGGTCTGCGGTGGGGCCTGAGAACTTGTATTGCTAACAAGTTCCCAGGTGATGAGTTTGCTGTCACGGCCTCTGACCAACCTTTGAAAATCACTGGACTAAAAACCTGAACAAATGTCAAGAACACTGTCCCCTTGTGGTGGCCTATCCTCAAAACAGGTGAAGCCTCTAAAGCTAACTGCTCACGTCACCACTGCACCCCTCTAAAGCAATGGTTATCAGCTACCATGTTGTTGCACCTTTGCCAAGGGGCTCCAGACATAAGAAATACTTCTGGCTTCTTCTGTGAGAAGCCAGAAGTGTCCATACCTTGGGGCTGTTCTGGGCCCAGGTCTTCCATGGGTAGCTGTGTAGGTGACGCTGAAGGAGAACATTGGGGCAATGTTGGAGATGTCACTACAGCCGGTGGCCTGGGTGACACAGATGACTGGGAGGATGGGGATCTTGGTGGTGATCCGGTCGTTTGTACCTGCTGCTGTGATTGGACAGGTGTTGAGCTGAGTGCTAAGTGCACAGCTGGGAGTGATGCAGGCATCGGGTCAGCTGGAGAATGTGATGGTGATGAGGCCAGCGCAGTGGCAGGTGACTGCTCAAATGAAGAGCCAGCTGGTGAAACGGGTGATTCTACAGGACGCTCACGTGTGGATTCAGGTCTCTCCACAGGCGAGAACACAAGGGGACCATGGTTGTCCTTTCCTTCCTCTTTGGGAGCCCACTGTGCGTGAAGTTGTATGGATTCCTCTTCTGTCTGGAGGCTTGACTGGCTGCCTTCAGGGCACTCATTGCCAAGGGCAAGTTCTATATTGCAGTACACTTCTACGCGGGGGAACATCACTCTCTTGGAGGGAGAATTGAGATAAGCATCATCTAGGAGAACAACAGCATGGGGTCACAGGTGGCATTTCTAACCCCTGGCATCAGCATGGTGTTTGCAAAAAGGGATTTCCCAAATTATTTTCATAAGCAGGATTAGTGCTTTTCAATGGCCTTTCTTTACTTACTCAAATTTATATTATTTGGTTGTGGATTGATTCACTTATTCAATGGGTATTTATTGAGCATCTACATATGTGCCAGGCATTATATCAGGCATTGAGGAATGAAGGGGACAAAAACAGTGTGATGGTTCCTGACTTCTTAGAGTGTGCAGTTTAGCATGGGGGCAGGCATTGACCCCCCCAAATAATCTCAAGCTGTAACCAAGACAAGTTCTAGGTAAGAGTGAAACATGTTAGCAGACAGGGAAGCAGGGAGGACTTAGTCAGGAGGAGTTCCCTGAGGGAGTGATATTTGAGCTGAGATCTGAAGGGCGAGTGAAGGTCCAGGTGGGGGTCAGGATGGATGGGGAAGAGCATTTCCAACAGGGGGAACAGCACACACAAATGCCACAAGTTCAAGGGGGCATGAGGAGCGCCTGAAAGGTTAGTGTGGTTAGAACCGGGGTGGGGGCACTGTGGGGAAAGATAGGTCTGAGGAGGCCACAGGGGCCAGACCATGCTTGTAGACAACGTTGAGGGCCCTTGGTTTCCATGGAGACCATGAAAGACTTATAGGTGGGGCAATGCTGCACTACCTCTGGCTTTGGCGAGATCACTGTGGCTGCTGAATGAAGACTCACTGAGAAGGGCCTAGGGGACCCAGGGAAACCTGTAAGGCTGCTCTGGAGAGGTGTTTAGGGCTTGCACCTGGAAGGAGATAGAAAGAAGATTCTGTTTTGGAGGTAAAATAAATAAGAACTGGCATTGGATTGATTGAGGGAAGAGAGGAGGTAGCTGGTTTGCACAGCCAGATGGACGCTGGTTGCTGAGAGGGTGACCATGGAGGGGATGGGTCGGGGGAGCAGTGAGGAGGGCACAGGTTATGAGGTTGTTTGGGGACATGTGGATTTTAAGGGGCCTTAGAGATGTCCAAGGAGAGATGACAAATGGGCAGTTGGATACATGGGTTTGGATCTCAGAGAAGGGGTGAGGGTGAGGGTGTACCTTTGGGAGCCTCATCTATGGATGGTAACTGCAGCTGTGCTGGTGGCTGTGGAGGGATTGCCCAGGGAGGAAAAGCACAGTGAGAACAAGAGGGAGTCAGGACTGAGCGAGGAGAGAGGGAAGGGCGGAACCCAGGCCAAGTTTCTAAAATAGGCAAGAAAGATGTAGACTTTCTGTAGACCAAAGAAAATTGCTGGTAAGAATCCAGTCGAGAGGTGGGGGTTCGATATATAAAAGAGAGATAGAATAATGGATGACTCAAGAGTCCTGAGATGGTGAAGGGGTCTGAGCACAGGCAGGGTGTGGGTTTTAGGCAAGAAGAGGGTTGCTTCCTTTAACTTTCGAGGAAAGAGGGAGACAGAGAAGGGTGAGTCTGTATATTCGGTAGTGCAAAGTTGAGAGAACTTCCCTCTGTTGGCTTTGGTTTTTTTCTGTGAAGTTGTTTGGATACAAATCCCTCTGCTGGGGATCAGGGAGAGGGGTAGTCTTGAGGTGGTGATTACAGAGGAGGAGAGAATGGCTTGACAAGACAAGTACTGCACGACTGTATTTTGTGTAGAAATCCACAAGCTAGTTCTAAAATTCATATGGGATTGGAAAGGACCTGGAATATACCAAACACCTTTGAAAAAACAAACAAAAAAAACAAACAAAACAAAGTTGGAGAACTAAGACTACCCGATACCAAGATTTATTATAAAGCTGCAGTGATGAAGACAGCATGACACTGACATAAAGACAGAGAAATTGATCAATGGCACAAAACAGAAGGTCTAGAACTGGACTCATGACATATATAGACAACTGACTTTACTCAAAGGTGCAAAGTCACTTCATTAGAGAAAGCGTAGTCTTTTCAGTAAATAATACTGGAGGAACTGGATGTCCATATGCAAAAAAAACAACAACTTTGTTTTATACCTTGAACCACATCCAAAAATTAACTCAAAATGGAATACAGACACAAATGAAAAGCCAAAAAACCATAAAACTTCTAGAAGGAAACAGAAAACGTTTTTGTGATCTTGAGTAAGGCAAAGATTTCTTAGGTAAGACACCAAAAGCATGATTCATAAAGGAAGCAAATTAATAATAAGGGCCCTATCAAAATGAAAAACTCCTTTTCAGAATACTGTTAAGGAATTGGAAAGAGAAATAACAGGCTGAGAGACAATATTTGAAAGTCATATTTCTAATAAAGGGCATTTCCCTGGGACCATGACCTGAGCCGAAATCAAGAGTCAGACGCTCAACCGATTGAGCCACCCAAGTGCGCCTAATTTCTTAAACATTTAAATAATTATTAAATTATTGCCAAATGAAAAAGCAAAAACTATATACTATTCCAGGTATAGAAGAAGCCTTCTATGTTCCCATTATCTTTCCTACATACCCTATCCTGAGTTTGAGTTTTATAATTTCTATACAATTTTGTACTTTCCAAATTTATGTACTATAAAAATATACATTATTCTGTATATTTTTAAATTTTGTATCAATTGAAATAAATCATTATCCATTCTCCTTTTTTAAAAAAAGAATATATAAAAGCTTTTAAATAAAACAATTCAATTTTCAGATGGGCAAAAGGACCCACTGAAAGAGTTTCCAATGGCCAAACCTGGAACAATGTGAGTAGCAAAATAAATAAAGATTGAAAAATAACCCAAAGTATAAAATAAGAATCCATGAGTCCATACTGAAACAAACAAGCGATTGAAGAAGTACACAAATGGGGGAGAAGAGACGAATCTCCCAAGCAGAGAGATTTATGTAGATACCCTGCCCTCATTCCCTGCCCTCAAGGAAGTAAAGCCTAACTCTCACCCCTTAAGTGTGGGCTGTGCATAGTGACTTCTTTCCAAAGAGCACAATATAGAAAGGGGGAAAAAGAGGGGCGCCTGGGTGGCTCAGTCAGTTAAGCGTCCGACTTCAGCTCAGGTCACGATCTCGCGGTCCGTGAGTTTGAGCCCGCATCAGGCTCTGTGCTGACTGCTCAGAGCCTGGAGCCTGTTTCGGATTCTGTGTCTCCCTCTCTCTCTGCCCCTCCCCCGTTCATGCTCTGTCTCTCTCTGTCTCAAAAATAAATAAACGTTAAAAAAAAAAAATTAAAAAAAAAAGAAAGGGGGAAAAAGAGCAACTTCACAGTGGAGAAACCCAATAAACACCACTGCAGACAAGTGCAAGGTCAACATCATGGGTGATATGCCATGGGGATAGCATGTATGTGCCCTCGATATAATGTGGCGACAACGGCACTTTGCCTCTGTGGTCTTCCTCTCTGGAACCCAGAACCCCAGTCTAATCATGAGGAAAACATCAGACAAACCCCAACTAAGGAACATTCCACAAAATATCTGGCCAGTACTCAAATCTTCCAAGGTCATTAAAAACAAGAAGAGTCGGGCACTTGGGTGGCTCAGTCGGTTGAGGGTCTGACTTGGGCTCAGGTCATGATCTCACAGCTCAGTTGGTATGTTCAACCCCTACATCGAGCTTGCTGCTGTCAGCACAGAGCCCACTTCAGATCCTCTGTCCTTCTCTCTGCCCCTCCCCCGCTTGTGCTCTCTCAAAAATAAACATGAAAAACAAACATAAAACAAGGAGAGTCTGAGAAAGTGTCACGGATACAAGGAACCTAAAGAGACACCATGGCAGAATGTGATGTGGTCTCCTGAAGGGGATCCTGGATCAGAAAAAAAGGCATTAGGTTAAAAAGGAAGGAAATCTGAATATACGGCTTCAATTAATAAGAACATCAATATTAGTGAAATAATTGTAAACACTCCACTATACTATGTACCAAATTTTCCATGTACCATACTATAACATCTCATGGGTGTGAGACATTATACTAGGGAATGAGGAGTATATGGAAGCTGTCCATACCATTTTCGTATTTTTTCTGTGAATCTAGAACTATTCTTAAATAGTGGGAAATGACCAACAGAATCGAACACTTCGACAAAGAAGATATGTAGATGGCAAATAAGCACATGAAAAGACGCTGAACATCATTAGTCATTAAGGAAATACAAATTAAAATCACAACAAGATACCACCACACAACCAATCAAATGGCTGAAACTAAAAAGACTGACCATTTCAAGCGTTGGTGATAATTTGGAGACACTGGAACTCTTATACGCTGCTGTAGGGATGTAAAATGGTCCAGCCACTTCAGAAAATAGTTTGGCAGTCTCTTAAAAAGTTAAACATACATTCTGGGTATATGTCCTTAGTCAGTATACGTCCCAAAGAATTGAAAACAGGATCTCGAAGATTATTTGCACATCCACGTTCATTGCATCATTATTCACAATAGCCAAGAGGAAGAAGCAATCCAAATTGTTCATTGATAGATAAAGATGGATAAACCTTGAGGACATTATGAGAGTGAAATACACCAGTCACAAAAAGACAAATGCTGTATGACTCCACTGACATGCAGTATCTAAAGTAGTCAGTCTCCTAGAAGTAGAAAATAGGACGGTGGCTTCTAGGGCTTTGGAGAAGGAGAAATGAGGAGTTGTTGATCAATGGTATAGAGTTTCAGTTTTGCAAGACAAAAAAGTTCTGGAGACGGGTTGTACAATGTGAATATACTTAACGTTACTGGACTGTCCGCTTACAAATGGTTAAGACAGTAAATTCTACGCTATGTGTGTTTACCCTGGTTATACGTATATAGAATTCTATGATTAAATGTACATTCACCATACCACCTTGATATTCCACTCCTAGGTATTAACCCAAGAGAAATGAAAGCATGCGTTTGTGCTAAGACTCCATGAGTATTCGCAGCAGCTTTATTCATGAGAGCCCCAAACTGGATGCGACCTAAATGTCCATGAATGGGGGAATGGATAAACGAACTGTGGTATCTTCATAAATGGAATGGAATGGAAAAAGGAATGAACCATTTATACATGCAATAACACGATGAATCTCAGAATAATTATACTGAGTGAAAGAATGCGGACCAAAAAGAGTCCATACTGTAAGTCCATACTGGAAATGTGTATAATGACAGGAAGTAGGGGGAGGAGGGAGGGGTCACCAAGGAGGTGGAGGAAAACTTTGGGCATGATGGATGATGGTTCACTCTCTTGACTGTGGTGCTGGTTTCACAAGTGTGTGTGTGCGCGCGCACGTGTGTGTGTGTGTGTGTGTGTGTGTGTGAGAGAGAGAGAGAGAGAGAGAGAGAGAGAAGTTAAATTGTGACAGGGAGGAAGGTGCCAAAGAAGCAAGAAGGCCAAGAAGGAAGGGAGGGAGGGAGGAAGGAAGGAAGGAAGGGAAGAAGAGAAGGAGGAAAGAAGGAAAGGAGGGAGTCGGTCAGCCTGGCCAGGCACGCCTGGATGCCAGATGGATATTTTAGACAGGGCATCCTCTGAGCTCCAACCTCACTCAACGCCCACATGCACACGTCTGTGTGGGGAATGTGGATTTTCAAGCACACCAGCAGGCAGTGCCCTTGCCTTTGGCAGAAGGCTGCTGCCGGGGGAGGCCAAGGGTGGAGAGGGAAGCTCGCCTGGCGGCAGGAATAATTAGGAGGATGTGAGTCCTTAGGAGGGCGGAAAAGGGGGATGCCAGGAGGCGGGTGGAGGCATTGAGGGCGACACTGCGGGTGTGGCTTGCTGCCAGAGCTGACCCCCTCTCCAGAAACCAGCAGGGCGGAAGGCTGGAGCGGACTCCCATTTTTCTGTTCCCAGATGGCAGGTGGGAATTAAGAGTGTGGCTCTGGGCACCAGCCACGATTTCTCAGGATGTGTCATACCTCCCGCTCGCATCTGGTGCTGAGAGGAAAATCCAGCCCCACCACACCCAAGAGGATGTAGGGGTGGAGCTGAAGGCCGCACGGACAAGGCCATGCCCACACTGGCAAATTGGAAGAGCAATCAGAAATAGCTGTAGCCGGCACGAGGCATTTTCTCCCTTATGAGCTGTGCCTGTTCCTACTTGGAGTGAGTCCAGGACCTCTGGGAAAACCCGCCATGCTCCACACACAGCCCTAATTCTTTAGCGGATGCCCGAAATGCTACCATTTGAGTCTTGTCCTTGGCTTTGAGACTGCCGTTTACACCATCATGTAAATGATGGGGCCGGGGGAGGGGGCGATGGCTCTGGGTTCCTCCCAGAGGCTGGCAGAGGGGCTACTGAGAAGTGGGGGAAACCAGAGATGCTTAGCAAGGCACTTCATAACTCTCCCCAGGGCTTTCCCTGAGAGGAAGAGAAGGAAATTCTAGGGGAGAGACAGGCAGCCAGGCTGCAACCTGAGGTGTAGACGGGTCTCCTGAGGCAGGGACTGGTATCTGCTCTAGAATCCCGGCCCCAGATCAGGGGATCCCCCAACCCCAAGTCCCCTAGTACACGCCATCACAGAGGAAAGAGTGAAGGGGCTCCCCAGCTGGTGGTGGGAAGGACCCCAGGCCCTCGCCAGCCCCTCCTATTCCTGAGGCTCTGTAGGTGAGACCCATCTCCACCCCTTGGGTGGTCCTCCTTTTGGACACTTGGGAATCAGTCCTCACATCTGTCACCCATGTAAATGTGGAGCGGGGAAGTTGTCAGAGAAGAGTCAGGGCTAGGGGGAGCCTGTCCTGCAGAGAGCTGAGAAGAGGTGTCTCCAAGGTCAGAGGGTCAGTGGGCTGGATTGACTGTGTCTAGGAATAAAATTCTGATCAGCCTCCTTCTACAGATGAGGAAGCTGAGGTGCTGGGAGATGAATTACCTGCTCAAGGTCACACAGTTAGTACGGGTCAGGAATCAGGATTTAAGCCTCTTTACAGATTAGGAATCAGGACAGAGAAGGCAAGTGATTTCCCTGAGTTCACACAGCTGATGGGGAGGGGGGGAGTGAGAATCCTGGCCCAGGCCTTGCCTCCAGAACCCATGTTACCTCCATCCTTCTCTCTTGCTTCTCCTACCCCTTAAGGGAAGAATGGACCCAGGAGAAAGGAAAAAGTCAGGACAAGGGGAACTTGGGCAAGCAGGAAGCAACTTTGAAGGAAAAAAAGTCAATACATCCTACGGGGGGGGGGGGGGACCCATGCTCGATCCCTTAATCTCGCTCCTAAAATATATATATTTTTAAGTATATACACAAGAAGCTCACCGCAGCATTCCCTATAATAGTGAACATTTGGAAACTCAAAGGAATGATCAAAATTTGCTGCACAACTGCGATGAAATATCACACAATTGCCAAAAAAGACAATCGCAAGGGCCATATGACAACACGGGGGGAAAACACTTCCTTTGATCCAGGAATCCTTTTTTTCTGGAAATATGTCCTATGGGCACAATTCTAAGTATGAAAAAAGCCTTGTTTCTTTCTTTTTATCAAAGATGTTTGCCATGGTCTTCATGGAGTTAGCATAATACACGCCATTGGAATCTTCCACACAAGAATGCACGGAGGAGGCGCAAGTGTAGGAACCACACTTGCTAAACCAACACAGGGCACAGGCTCTTCCCTCTCATTTGTTGATCAATATGTCACTTGGAGTCTTACACAAATATAAACTAGTCATTTCTAGTTCTACATTAACAATACGATTGTCTTGGAAAGAATATAAAATGAAACGACACGAAAATGGAATCCCTCCAGGAAGATGCGAGCTATGTGTTTTCCTAAACATGGTTCTTAAATCCAGAAACATACCTGTACAAAAGCTTATCCACTGACCCCGCAGTTACCCTAAAAAGCACTTTTCCACGAAGATCCCAATTTCTGGCCCGGACAATGCAAGCTGCCGGATCCCCGCACCCATTTCGGGAACTCCTGGGAAAGGGCATCTCTAGTTCACAAAGTCGGGGGGAAGCCTCCTCGACTGAGCCCTTCTACTTCCTGTCTTTGCCCCGCCCTTCCTGTCTTTGCCCCACCCCCAACCCACCCCTTCCTTGGGGCCCCATTTGCTACTTACTCAACCTCCTCAAGTAGGAAACGGCATCTTCGTACCCTCGGTAGTAGTAGTTGTGCAGGATCTGCAAGGAGGGAAAGCGGGAGAAAAAACTAAGGCTGCAGCAATGGAGACAGACGACGTCCCTTCACCCAAAGAAGCTACTTTCATTGCCCTTGAGCTTTATTTGATGAGCTTTTCAAAATGTACCCATCCAGCATCCCATCCCTCACTATCTTCTAAGAAGTGGGGAGCAGTTCCTGATCATGTGTCCATAGTGACGGTGCGTTAGTTTGTGAAACCATTTACAGCTTCCCCTGGGCAGGGGAGGGTGAGATGTTTCTAATAGAACCAGAGAAGGTGCATTTGGGCCATATGAAGAACAGAGTTTGGAGACTGGGTTCAAATTCCAGTGCTGCCACTTCTTGGCTGTGTAGATAAAACCTCTCACAGCCTCAGTTTCTTTACCTTTAAAATGGGAATAATAATAATAATAATAATAATAATAATATCTACTGCAAAGGATGCTGGAGGATTACATGACATTGTTCACAAAGCCTTTTCATAAAGAGCCGGATAGTAAATATTTTGGGCTTGGAAACCACAGATAGTCTCTGTCTCTTCTTGTTGTTCTTTATGTTCTAGTTCTCGTTCTTCTTGTTCTTCTCCTTTTCCTCCCTCCTCCTCTTCCGCTTCCCCCTCTCCCTCCTCTTCCTCTTTCTCTCCTCCTCCTCTTCTTTTTCTTTCCTCCTCTTTCTTCTTCTTCTTCTTCTTCTTCTTCTTCTTCTTCTTCTTCTCCTTCTTCCCCCCTCCCCCTCCTCCTTTTTCTGCTTCTTCTGTTTCTTCCTCCTTCTCCTCCTCTCCTTCTCCTCTTCTTGTTTTCCATCCTGTTCTTCTTCCTCTTCTTCCTCTTCTTCTCCTCTTTCTCCTTCCTCTTACTCTTTTCCTTCTCTTTCTTCTCCTTTACAATGCTCTAAAAACGGAAAGCCTGTTCTGAGCTCACAGGCCAGAATAAAACCCACGCCACCTTGAGAATGGAAGTACTGATTGTAAGCAGAAACATGAGTTCCAGAGGCTCTGATGAATACAATGCATTTGTTCCATCTTTCTTGAACTGCTTATGTGTGGATTGCTTTTATGAAACTAAGTAGACATAATCTTTATGGATAAACTAGTATAAGGCAGATGCTAGAATTCCTAATGCAACAGTTGGAGGACAAAGAATCAATCGGATTAATAAAATATCTTGTGTATCCATAGCCTGGCTAAGCATAATAGGGTTTTGAGTGTGAGTTTTGTAAATAATAATTAGACTGTAAGTCACAAAACTGGCTTAGAGGAGTTATCATTCAAACAACAATTACTGAGAACCTTCTATCAGCAATGCCCTTTGTAGACATGGTGAGTATAGTCAAAGAAATGAGTAAAGCTTGATGCCTGCTTCTAGGATCACACTTCTGTGCTGAAGAAAGACATGTATTTTGTAAGTGATAAAAAAACAATTTTTTAAAACAAACTTTATTTTTGGGGCACCTGGTGGCTCAGTTGGTTAAGCATCCAGCTTGGCTCAGGTCATGATCTCACGGTTCATGAGTTTGAGCCCCGTATCAGGTTCTCTGCTGTCAGCATAGAGCCCACTTTGGATCCTCTGTCCCCCTCTCTCTCCACCCCTA
Source organism: Panthera uncia (assembly GCF_023721935.1). Taxonomy (NCBI): domain Eukaryota; kingdom Metazoa; phylum Chordata; class Mammalia; order Carnivora; family Felidae; genus Panthera; species Panthera uncia. The sequence goes on from NW_026057580.1 coordinate 6,275,044, forward strand.
CTCCACTCGTGCTCTCTCTCTCTCTCAAAAATAAATAAACAGTAAAAAAAAAAAATAGACTTTATTTTTTTAGAGCAGTTTTGGAAATTTAAAAATAAAAACAAAAACCAAGATGCTGGCTGGATTTGGCCCATGGGCCATCGTGGCTGATGCCTACAGTACATGTCAGAGGGGAAATGCTCAGGTGACATTTCTCTCAGCAGTTCTGACATATCTCATTTTACAGGGGGGAAAAATTGAGACTGGGAGCACTTAGGGGTCTCATTCACATAGCTGGTTCGTGGCAAGGCCAGGAATCAGGTTTAGAAGGAAGTTTAAGGAGATGTAGATGGAGCTGTGTGGGCCCCATTGGCTCCCCGGCCTCACCACCAGTCCCTGCCCCCCTCTCCCAGTCCTCACCACCAGTCCCTGCCCCCCTCTCCCAGTCCTCACCACCAGTCCCTGCCCCCCTCTGCCAGTCCTCCTCCCTTCCACGTCTGTCCTCTCACCAGCAGGTCTGGCGGGAACAAGGCATGGGTCATCCTGGCAATGTTCTCCAGGGAGAACTGGAAGGAGCAGTTGAACATGCGGAAGTCGTGGAAGATGGCGGGGCAGTCCCGGGGGCAGATGTCCTGCTGCCCGCTGAAGGTAGAGATGGTGATAGAGTCGGTCCAGAAGGAGCAGGGCTGCATGCCCGTGAAGCCCCCATCGATGTAGCGCTATGGGGGGCAGGAAGAGTGATAAATGCTCATCTGGGGTCAGAGGTCCTCTTCCCCACCCAGGGAGTACACCCAGGAAATGGGTCCCTTGGGACAAACCTTGAGACCCAGGTCCAGGTGGGTGCGTGGTGTGTCCACGGTGGCCCCCAAACTCCCAGCCCAGTGCTCTGTCCCTACACTGTGTCCCCACAGCCGTCTCAGTGGTGCTGAGGTGGGGCTCCCAGGCCTCTGTGGGGAGAAGGCCTTCCATACTCTGGATAGAGCAGGAGCAAATGTTCCTCCATACACCTCCCCTCCCAGGCTACCCCACCTGAACCACTCAACTGTTGAAGGGGACCCTGGGAATGGAGCCTGTTCCCGTGGCCTTTTGAGAAGGTGAACACAAGGTGGGTCCGTGCAGGTCTCTCCAGACCGCCGTGGGTCCACACTGCCTCCCTCTTTCAGGTCAGGTATCCTCAGCACTCTCCAGGGCACCCCTGATCATGGCCTAGCCACCAGCCACCACACTTCCCTTCCCTCCTGGGGCTTCTGTTTCCTCAACTATGAACACAGGACCACAGATCCTGAGGCTCTAACTCTCTGGGGTGCCTGGGAAGTACCCAGCTGATATGTAATATGTGCTCCATCTACTAGCTGAATCCTGGGTCTTATTTTCTTTCTATATAAAATGAGATGGGGGCATGAGTTAGACCCTCTTCCTCGGAGGGTGGGGCCTGCACCCGTAGCACTGGCATCAGCCGAAGCTGGTTAGAGGTGCAGAGTCTCTGGCTCCAGGCCTAGTGAATCAGATTTTGCATTATTTTACAAGACCTCCCTGGGTGATTCATATGCACTAGCCTAGATGACGTTAAAGGTCCCCATTGTTCCAGGTACCAATGTCACAGGATCTGTATCCTACATTCTCTGTCAAGAATGAGAAAATTGAGCAAGCCTATGGAGTTTTGACTAGCCAGGCTCAATAATGGGTTGGTGGTCCAGAGTGAAGCCCGATATAGGGAGGGGAAGTTCATCTTAAAGCCCCAGAAATCCGTCTACACTGGGAATTCTAAGTAGAAAAACACAAGAATCTCTCCAACTCTTGGTCTTTCCACTGAATCCTGAGACCACCCCCAACCCTCCCAGATGGGAGCCATAGGGACCCGAGGCACCCCTGGGTCCTGGCTCACCCCCTCCCATGCCAAAGCACTCACCACGCCCCGGTAAGTTGGAGGAATGAGGCCGCAGTACACGGGGACAAAGCAGCTGCAGTAGAGTGCCTGTGGGGAGAGAAGGGGCTGAGACACGCTGGAAGCTGGGTAGGGAGGGCTCACCAGCAGGCTTCTGGGTCACCACCATCCTGGCCCTTCTTAAATCCAAGGCAGACACACTGCCCTGGGGAGCAGAGCCTCGAGTTCAATTCCTGGCCTGGCCCTAACTAGCTGGGTCCTCGTTACCCTACTAGGTAGTCAGGGCCTGATATCCCAGCTTTAAAGAGAGGGAGCCGCCTCAGTGACCTCCAGGGTCCTTTCTAGCACCATGTCTCCACGAATCCAGTGGAACCCAACAACCATTCATGTATGTGTGGCCAGGTCCAGGCTCTGGAATCAAAGGAGGGTGAGATGCCCACCCTTAACGAATGCCCAACGAGGGAGAGTAAGCATGTCATTTACTAATGACAGTACATGGTGAGACAGGTGCTGCGATGGAGATGAGCCAGGGCACTGTGGCCCCAAAAGAGGAGTATCCAACCCAGGGGAGTGTGGGGCAGGCTGGTGATGATGGAACGTACCCAGAAAGAGCAACTGGAGTCTTGTCAAGCAGGTGAAGTGAGCTGGGAAGGAGGGAAGGGCATCCCAGGCAGAGCACCGCAGGTGCAAAGGCACAGAGGCCTGCTTTCTGTGGTTTGCTCTGGTTGGCATGAGTAAGAGTGGAGCTGATAGAAGAGGGCTTGGAGAGAAAAGTCTTGAAGAGCTGAGTGCTAATAAACCCAGGGGGACACGAAGTAGGTGGAGGAGGTGTCCACACCCACTGCCTATTCATTCCCCCACGGCCACGATCATGGCCGTGCCAGTGTGGGGCTGTGAGGATGGGTGGCAGGGCCTTGTATTCAGGAGAGGAGAAGGGGGTGGAGATATGGGACAGAGGGAGGGGCCCGGAGAAGGGGCCCCTTAACCCTTTTGTCCTGAAAATTGGGCAGACCCACAGCGCTGTCCAACAGTAATCATTCATGACTGAAATTTATATTAATGAGCATCAGACAGTGCACAGAGTGCCCTTTCCGAAGCGATGCCCCACTGGGTGATAATTCAACCTTTTTGTCAAGGGCCGTTGGAAGACAGGCGACAGAATGGGGGACCGTCTCCACAAACTGGGCCCCACTCCCTGGGCCCCGCCCCCACACCCTGGGCCCCGCCCCTTGCCTCGATGAGCTCTTCCTTGGATGTGTACTCTGAAACCACGACACTCTCTCCATCTGTGAACCGCGTGAGGGACACGTGGAGCTTCCCCGTGGCGGCCTTGTAAGAGTCCTCAGGCAGGACCTTGTACAGAAACTGCCTCATCATCTGCACCATCTTGCAAGATGGGGACAAGGGTCCCAGGAAGGATTTCTTCACCTCGGCCACACCTACATTGAGGACCCTGAGGTACTCATCTGTGGAAGAAGCAGAGAGGAGCCGGCGGTCAGCAGCTCTTGGACAAGAGGGGTCGCTGATGACTATGCCACCTCCCGCCGTCTCCAACAGATGGGAAACCCTAGAATTCGGAAGCAGGGCCGGTCCCCGGAGTCGGCTTGTCGTTCTGCGCACGAGGAGAACAAGGCGCGAAGAATGAAGTCACTGGCTCCAGAGAGTCCACGGCTAGTCAATGGCAGAACTAGACCCAGGCATCCTGCCTCCTTTCATATCGAGGGCAGGGGACCGCTTTCCTACCCTGCACTGTTTTCTCCTGCGTCCAGTCACCACATCTGGAAATCTACCACTGGACTACATTCTTCTGGGGTCTTAGGGGCTTTTTGCCTTGGGTGAGATTCCTCTTAAAACACTGATACGGTGGAAAGCCTTCACCAAGTGACACCTTGTGACACTTGCTTAGTGCCCACTAAATCTGTGAGCAGGGAAGGGGCACTGGCCTTGAGGCGAACTTTGTCTTGAAACAATTGCGTCATCTTCCCTTTATAGCCCCGGGTACAGGCGTGAGAGAGAGAAGGCCCTGAGGTGTGGAGCACAAAGGCCAGGTCTCCGGGATGGGGAGAGGAACCTTCTCCCTCCTTCTGGGAGGAACAGGTTGCATAAGGACCTACCCATGCGAGATGGGGTTTGGAGGGCAGACGTGTTGTTCAGGGGATTGCAGAGAAAGGTGTAATCTGTCTCCAGAATTCCCCTGGGGACGTTAGGCTTGTCAGCTCAAAAAGAAACTGCAATCTTGCCGGATTCTCACAGCAACACTATGAGGTAGGTATTTCCAACCTCATTTTACTGATCCGGAGACCGAGGCTTGGAGAGATAATATAACTGGCCCAAGGTCAATGCCCTGGCAAGTGCACAAAGTGGGATTTTAACCTAGATCCCAGAACCCATCCTGCTCCCACTCCACTAAGCCACAAGCTTCTAGAGCCGGGCCTGTACCTGTTACTCACCAGTTGCTGTTAATGTCTACCCTGTGCAAACCCTCTGGCAAAATCAGAAGCAGAAATAGCATTTGGGAAGTTGGGCAGTCAGGAGCTCTCCGGCCCTGGAGGTAATTAAGCAGAGGTGGGGCAAGTACCTCAGTCAGAGGACTTATCGAAGAGATTCCTGCGTGAGTGCTAAGATTCCTTCCAACGTGGAGATTCTTAGATTCTTGTGGGGGTGCCCGGCAATATATCTGGGGAGTTATCGCGGTGGATATTATTTTCCTACTTACAAACAGAGTGGCTGAGGAGGCACAGAGAGGTTAAGTGATTTGCCCAAAGTTACACACAGCAATTTAGAGACAAACCAAAGCTCGGGACTCTCTACACCTTCATGTTTTACAGTTGAGATTATTTCCCGTTAATCCTGGAGGTGGATAGGATAAAGAGATTTAGCATCGTTTTACAGATGTAGAAACTGAGGCAGAGAGAAGCTAAGTGCCTTGTCTGAGGTCGGAGAGCCAGGCAGTGTTTGCTCCCACTCTAAACCCCACCTTCTTCCCCTGGGCTTTGGACTGATCCCAGAGGCTGAGCCAGCTGGGTTGCCATGGTGACAGCCTTCTTTTCTCCCCCCACCGACATCCAGAATCACAGCTGCATATGTGTAGTAGGGACTGACCTGAGCGACAGAGCATCGTAGCTGTCACCCTCTTACAGGGGAGGGTGCTCCTGACAGGTGGGAAGGCCCTGCAGTTTTGGTAAGGCCGGCTTTACCATGTGCCAACAACTTGTACCAACAGCGTTTTCCCTCAAGGGAGGGCGATGGCCAGCTCACCAGTAGTGAAGTGACTACGCATTTGGACGCCAAGAGGCTAGGTCACAGAGTTCTCGCCCACAAGACCAGTCAGGATGGGGAGGCAAACCAGGGTGGGGGCATGCCATTTCAATGAGCAGCTTGAGTGGCCTTGCATGGGTTGGTGGCCTTTCCCACAACGCCTGTGGGCCAGGAACCCCTGGTTGAGCTTGCCCCCACACACCTGAACTCCCGGCAGGAGATGCTCACTGGGACCACTGGAAGAAAATTTGCTCCCATTGCACAAGAAACACATGTTCTTCGTGGAAAAAAATAATTTTGAAAAATGCAGAGAAGTAAAGAGATAAAAATTGAAGGGTTTTGGGATCCCTCCAACCAGAGATTAACATCTAGTTTATGTCTTCCCGGATTGTATATTTTATTACATGTATTCTACTTATAAGAATACATACATGGAGTCATATAATATACGTTATTTTGTGATTGTTTTTTTTTAACCTAATTAATCATGTCTTTCCACATCAGTAAGTACCTATTTATAACCCAATTTACACGCAGCGTGGAAAGCTATTGTAAGGTTGTACCATTATTTACCGAGGAAGTCCCCAGTAGGGGTCGGTTATTTATTTTGTTTCTTTGCTTTGTCTATGCTTTTCTATGTTTCTTTGCTTTTCAATGCTGCAGTGAAGAATCTCATGCTAAGTGTGTGTGTGTGTGTGTGTGTGTGTGTGTGTGCGCGTGTGCGCGCCTATGTCTTGTTCTTAATTATTTTCTTTAGGATAAATTCCTAGAGGTGGGAATGCTAGGTCAAAGGCATGCATGTTTCATCTTGCAATGCTTATTTGAATCATGGCATTTGTGTATTATCCATTTACAGCTTACTCTCAGCTCTTCATGAGTGGTGATGGGTGACAGGGACAAAGCAGTGACCGAGATAATAGAAATAGTATAGACCTCTCCAATATACTGACATCTGAAAATGGCGCTGTCTTGAAATCAGCAGTGCTCAAGCCAGAATCATGTAGCCAGGGAGGGAGGGGACAGGAGACTGTCTGATTTCTCCCACTCGGGTGCCCAGTTTAACCTTCTTTCTTGCTGCGCATTGGGACTGTATAGCAAAGGATGCCTTTATCTCTGCCTCTCCTTGTTTCCTTTTCGAGGGCTCTCTGTGTGTGTCCCTGTAGTCAACATCTCTGACCATCCCTTTCTCTGTCTCTCTTTGTCTCTCTCTCCCTTCTTTCTCCCTCTTTTCCCAGCCGAGAGAGAAGCAACTAATCTTCTGGTTAAACAAGTCTCTGCTGGTAGAGAGTCAAGTGTTTAGCATAGCAATTGCTGGATGCTGGGAGGAGGGATAAATTTAGCTTGCTTCTTTATCTCTGTACTTTCCAGCACCTTCTCCCATTTAAAGGCCTCCTTCCAAGCTGCAGTCTGCTGGGCTCCGAGACACAGTATCCCACACTGACCACAGCAAGATGGGATTTAAAAGCAGCACCACAGGAAACTCAAGGTTGGCTCTCCCACCCCAGCCCACACTTGCCACATTCATTTCTGCTTCCTCCCACCTCCTTTCGCACCTTTTATTATCTAAGTGCAGTCTGTTTCCCAAGCCAAGAAGAAGATTCTTTGGGGGAAGATCCTTATGGTCCTCGCCTCTCTAAGGCCTATCACTGCACCCCGCCTGTGGAAGGCCCTTCAGAAACCTTTGCTAGAAGCTGGAAACGCCTCAAGGACAAGGGATGGGCCATACTCACCTTTGCCCACCAAGCAAGTGCCCACAACACTTGATGGGCGTTCAATATTTATTCAGTATGTGAACAAAGAAACTTAAAAACCTGACAGGGAGGAAAAGCAAGCATTGGAGATGCTCCCAGGGAAGAGCTACTTGACTTAATTACCTAGTAAAAGCCTGAAGGCAAGGTCATCCCAGAGAGATGGATAGATAACAGGGTCAACGGTATTGATAACTGTGGCCAATTGACCAAATTTTATGCATCTGTCGTGCCAAGAATTTCAATAGAAAAATAAATACATAAGATCCTGGGACTGGGAGGTTTTGAAGGGCATTTGGAAGCTACTCCGGGTCTTAGCCACTCAGAGAGTCGTTTTACTCTTTTTAGGACCAGATCCATTTCTTGGAAAGAGGGCAGGCTGTGGAGCCAGGGAGATGCGGTTAAAATCCCAGCTTTGCCACATACTATCTGGGCCATCACTGGCAAGTCAAGTAAGTTCTTCCAGTCCCAATTTTAGAATCTATCAAATGGGAATAATACTACCTTACTGGGTTGTGATGAGGCAGATCGCTTTTTAGGTGCCTGCACAGAGTACTTGCTCTATCAGTTATGCCAGGAATTCTCCTTGTGACCACGGAGAAGTCTTCTTGATGTTTCTGGCTTTCGGCTTTCTCATTTGAACTGGGGACAATGATCCCTGCCCCCACATCTTTATCGAGGTGGGCTCAGGCTCACTTTTGGATGCAAAGGAGCAAAGTAAAAACACCGTGGAGACGGGACAGTGTGCCTCTGTTTCAGGGTGCCGTAAGGTGCTAGGTCAGCTGTAATGTAGTGCTGTTGCTATCCACACTCTCTCCCTCTCTTGCCAACTTGGGGGGCTCTACAGATTTAGGAGGGAAAAGGGGCAGGGCTTAGAAGTATCACTGAGGAGGAAGGAATAAGATATATGTTTATCTTATGTATTTGCTTAAATCTAATGCCTCTCCCCCCCCCCCCCCCCCCCCATCTCTTTGTGAGACCAAGGATGGTCTCAATCTGGCTTATCCTTTCGTCCCTAGCGCCCGATACGGTGCCCGGAACACGGTAGGCACTTAATAAACATGATTGCATGCATGCATAATGAATAAATGAATGAACCTCAGGAATCGAAGGAGGGCACTGAGGTCCAGAGAGAGAAGCACCTTATCCGAGGTGCCCCGAGAATAAACCCGCTTCTCTTCCCCTCCTCCACACGGCCTCTTGCTAAGTGAAAAATCCTAGAAAGATGGGCACGTGGCGGCCGACAACTTAAACTGCTGGGGATCCCCTTCACAGGGTGCCCGGATGGGGTCTGCGGCGGCGCGGGGTAGATCTGCGGTGGAGGATGGGACTGAGCGGCCCCAGTCTCCCGCGGACTGGTAGCCTAGCAACCTCCGGCTCAGCCAATCACCGCCAGGCGCCCCCCATCTCCTCCCCCCCCCCACCCCCCGCCGCCGGCCGTGCTTCCCAGCAGCGGGCGCGGTAAGCAGGGGGGAAGCGGGCGGCGCAGCAGCCCCAGGGGAGGCGGCGGCGAGCAGAGCTGCGTTCCCAGGAAAGCCCTGCAATTCTCGGAGTCCCTGCATGGAGCACCTGGGAGTGTGCAGCTCCTACCTGGTCCCTAATTGTAGGCTGAATTATAGGCTGCCTATCCCTGTGGGTGTATCCTGACTGCCCGACTGCACTATAATAATAAAAATTCTTATTATCTTAACAACAGTCATTTACCCATTCGCGCTTGCGATCTCAGTGTTTCTTCACAGTGACAGCGTGCCCCTGAGGGGTAGTGACCCTGGTTTTATTCACCTTTTTATTTCCATACCCCACACGGCAGGGGCATTGATTGAAAAACGATTTGGCTTGAAGCCGCAGCGTGGCCACTGGAAGATCCAGAGAGACCTTCTGGGGCAGCGATTTTTCAGTCGGGGAGCCTTTATTCAAAAGACACCTCAAGCGGAAATCCGATATATACAACAGCTAGAAACAGGGCTGTTCTAGGTTGAAGCCAAGTGGGGTCTCAGACCCTGCCCAATCGCCCCATCCCGCCCTAGGAAGGAGGCTGCTGAAAGCAGCCGAAGATTCTAGGAGCCTAGGTCAAAATACGAAACCAGACGAAATCCTCTTATTTTCCGAATTAGAAATCGAGCCCAGGATAAAGATGACACTCAATAAATCCAGCTGGATGGCTGGATGGTTGGATGGTTGGATGGACAGAGAAATGAATAAAGATGGTTATCCCATAGGCCACAGTCTATGTTAACAGAAACTGGAACTAGAATGTGTGAGAAAATTCACATTTTTCTACTCTGTTCTGAATGCATTACAGGCTTTTGCCAAAGGCAAAACCACTCTGACCTAGTAAGCACTTAAAAAAACAAAACCTCAAAGCCAATACTCTTCTACGGATAATAACAATCTTTCACACAGACCTTTTTCTAGCCCGAAGAGTTTACTAAATTGGCTTTAAAAGTTCATATCAGCTTATATCAGGTTGCCATGGAAACAGCAGTGCTTCCCTGCGATTCATACCTGGGTTCCTGTCAAGGTACCCATGGGGGTCTTTCCAGGACTGCGGCCTCACCCTGCCCCTGTGTGCCTCTTCCCAGAATCCAGGCACAATCTCCCTGACTTGTCACTGAAGGATCTACTGATCGACTGGAGATAAAACAGGCAGAGAGGGAATGTATCTAGAAAGTTCTCTGGAACCTCAGAATGTTCTCAGGGTCGTTGCCTCTGCTCTTTTCTCTCTGACTGTTTTCTGTGGTGGACCAGAAGTCTCTTCGGGATCTTGCTCCAAGGTAGAAACCAGTATTGTCCCCTTTCCAGGCTGTGGCCTATCCCGCCCTACAGACTCTCCTCGCACTGCTGAGGGGACCCTACGGTAGTGCAAGAGCTGCGAACTTGTCACCCACTAGTCTTAAAAGTTGTTTTTGTTTCGTTTTACTTTGTATTTTGTTTTGTTTTGTTTTCTGTGTGTGTTGCGGTGGGGAGGGGAGCAGGGTCAAAAGACCTCCAAGTGAGTCTCTGCTAAACAGAAAAAAGGCCATCCCTGAATATCTCCTCATTCAAGAGATGTTCAAATTAGGGTGCCACTGTGGAGGAACACCTGTGTCTCCCTCTCTCCAAACCACGGTAACGCAAGTTCATTTCTGCCAACTGGAGACATTCACTGCCCTGCTGTCCGAGACTTTGGAGAGTCAGCTCTCTCCATCCATGTCATAGGAGTCTTTTCTTTTTTTTTTTTTTTGAAGCTCTCCAAATACATTTTATTTTCATTAAATGTCTAATCTATGTCATGGGAGTCTTGAAGTTCTCTTGAGACCACAGTGTTCTCGTTTATGACACTTAGCACGTTTGACACTTAGCACTTTCTGGTGCTGAGGGCTGAGCCGGGCTCTGAGGCCTCATTGTCTCATTTAATCTTCATGACTCCTTTGAGGTAGGTACTAGGGTTATCTCTTTATACCGCAGGAAACAGAGGCTCACCAGTAACTTGCTCAAGGGCGCACAGCTGGAAAGCCGCAGAGCTAGGCCTCCAAAGCCTGTGTGCTTTCCACCGCTTCGTCTCTCAGAGCCTCATACTTCCCACTGTGAGGCAAGGGGGTGGTTCTCACGAAGGCTCTTGGGATCTGCCTTTCTGGGACTTAGCTTAGGCACACTTCCTAAGGGCTCAGATGTCCCCGGGAGACAGGAAGGCTCCCTTTAGAGCAACGGATCCCAAACCACACCTTCAAATATATGTTCTTCTATCCCCACACCCAAAGCCCCTCCTCAGGGGCAGTCTGTCTCAACTCTTCTGGGTAAACACAAGTGCACAATCCTGCTTACTTCCCTTCGACACACCCTTTTTTTTAAAATATAATATTTTATTTGTAAGTAATCTCTACACCCAACCTGGGGCTCAAACTCACAACCCTGAGATCAAGAGCCACACGCTCTTGGACTGAGCCAGCCAGGCGCCAAACCCCCCGCCCCCCATCTTTTTTTTTGACCATACAGACCTCACCCTTAAGTCCAGCTTAAGATCTGGGCCCCCTCCCTGAAGCCCTCCCTGCTCACCCTCGCTCTTAGCTCTCTGTCTCTCCTTACTGTCCACACCGTTTATATCAGGCTGTCTTGAGTGGCTTGTCCTGTGTCTCTGGCCAGCTGCATCCCTTGAGGACAAGGCCTGTATTAAGAATATCCTTCCCCCCATACTGCCTAGCACAGTGTTGAACACTTGGTATTCAAGGTATTCAAGAATGAATAAATAAATTATTTAATGTTCCATAAGTAGGGACTATTTCTGTTTTGTTCCCCATTATGCCCTTGGCACTTAATTTAGTACCTGGCACGCTGTAGGAACTTGATAAATGTTTGCTGAAAGAACTAATAAACATGTTTTAAAAATGAATGAATGACGGGTGACCGGGTGGCTCAGCTGGTTAGGTATCCGACTTGATTTCGGCTTAGGTCATGATCTCGAGGTTCCTGAGTTGGAGCCCCCATCAGGCTCTGCGCTGACAGTGTGGACCCTGCTTGGGATTCTCTCTACCCTGCCCCCCCCCCCCCCTTGTCCCCCCCCCCCCCCCCCTTTCTCTCTCTCTCTCTCTCTCTCTCTGTTTCTTTCAAAATAAATAAACTTTAAAAATGAATGAATGAATGAATAAATGAGTGAATGAATGAATGATGAGCTGAAGAAGGAGATCAAAGAACCTCTTTTCTACTGCACTGACAGGAATCTTTCCAGCTGTGAGAAAGCAAACCACAGGGCAATTTTCTCTGTCAAGCCTGGTCCTAATTCTTGCCCCCACATCGATGGGCACAAGGCCCTGAGCTGGGGCCAAGAAGGAGATTCTTCCTTACAGGGTGGTTTCACGAGGGCAGAGCTGGAGCAACAGGTCAACTCCTGAGTCAGATGGGAGTCAAACTGATCTGGAGGTTTTATTGTTTGTTTGCCTGTTTTCCCTGTGGAATTGGTTTAGAATTGGTTTAGAAATGGATCCACCAAATGCGAGGAGGGATCCCGGATTAGATCCTGGGGCAGAAAGAAGGACATTACTAGAAAAAACTGGCAAAATCTATAGTTATAATGATGTACCAGTGTTGATGGCTTAGTGTCAACAAGCACATCATAGTTATGAAGACGCTCACATTAGGGGGGACTTGGGTGAAGGACATATCCCACTATCTGTACAACCTCAGCAACTTTTCTGTAAATCTAGCAATATTCCAGAATTAAAATGGAAAGAAACCAAATGTCCATTGACTGATAAATGGACAAAGATGTGGTATACACACACACACACACACACACACACACACACACACACAATAGAATACTACTTAATGATCAAAAAGAATGAAATCTTGCTATTTGCAACAACACGGATGGAACTAGAATGTATTATGCAAAGGGAAATCAGTCAGAGAAAGACAAATATCATGTGATTTCACTCCTATGTGGAATTTAGGAAACAAAACAGGGGGCACCTGAGTGGCTCGGTTGGTTATGCATCTGACTTCGGTTCAGGTCATGATCTCACAGTTTGTGGGTTTGAGCCCTGTGTTGAGCTCTGTGCTGACAGTAAGACACTGGAACCTGCTTCAGATTCTGTGTCTCCCTCTCTCTCGGCTCCCCCCGTCCCCGCCCCCGCCCCGCTAGCGCTCTGTCTCTGTCTCCCAAAAATGAATAAAAAACATTAAAACAAAAAAGACACAAAACAGATGAACATAGAAGAAGGGAAGGAAAAATAAGATTAAATCAAAGAAGGAGGCAAACCATAAGAGACTCTTAGGTATAGAGAACAAACTGAGGATTGCTGGAGGTGGGGGTGGCGATGGGCTAAATGGGTGACGGGCATTAAGGAGAGCACTTGTTGGGATGAACACGGGGTGTTTATATGTAAGTGATGAATCACTAAATTCTACTCTGAAATCATTATTATACTGTATGTTAACTAACTTGGATTTAAATACAATTAAAAAAAAAAGTTTATTATAATTGAAGTAAAAAAAAAAAAAAATAAGACACACATACAGATGACCACGACTGTTAGGCACACAGTGCCCGCCACTCAGCAGGGGCTCAGTTAATGCCTGCTGATGTTGGTGGGGGGGGGGGAACGGATTGCAGGCTGTCACCCCCTTGAGTTGCTTTGCAAATTGTTAGATGTTTCTACGGTGTAACCAACATATTCAAAGAGTTTTACCAGATTTGCCATTCAATTCTCTTCAACTTAAGAGTCCAGGGGCGCCTGGGTGGCTCAGTCCATTAAGCGTCCAACTTCAGCTCAGGTCACGATCTCGCGGTCCGTGAGTTCAAGCCCCGCGTCGGGCTCTGGGCTCAGAGCCTGGAGCCTGCTTTGGATTCTGTGTCTCCCTCTCTCTCTGCCCCTCCCCCATTCATGCTCTGTCTCTCTCTGTCTCAAAAATAAATAAGCGTTTAAAAAAAAAAAAAGAAAGAGTCCAGAAGACTGGGAGAAAAAGAACTTTTACCCACTCGGTTGATCAAACACGTTACTTGGAGTGAGTTAAAAGATCCTGATCTCAACACGGTAGTGCGAGTTACAACCACCATGCAGTGATGTCATTTCTAGCATTTTATAAAAAGTCCTTTTTGCACTTATCATGTCATTTGATCTCATTTTCTTAACCAATGTGCAAATGATCGCCTAGCCGCAGAGTTTGGCAGGAAAGCTGTAGAGTCGCTTGCAAAGCAACACCTAAGCTCATGATTTACGAGGACGGAGAAGGTAGAAATGAAGAGAGAGCTCAGTCTTGGTTTTGTTGTATAAACCCTGGCAAGTTGGCTAATCTCTCCAAATACCTGTTTCCTCCTTTCTAAAATGGGTAGAAATACAGTGTCTGCCTCGTGGGGTTGTGACAAGATGAGAGTAAATAATTCATGCAAGGCGTTGAGCACATTCTAAGTGCTTGATAAATAGCTGTTAATAGCGTGACACTAAGACATGAATCAGGGCAGAGTACTTTTTACGGCCCGTGCTGCCATCTTGGGCAGATAAGTAACTCTGGGGATGATTTCTGATGAAGACATTTTGATTCCAAAAGCGCACCCAGCAGCCAGGATTGAACTCCCGGTTCCATCTGGGACACGTGCACATTATACGCACCCGTGCAAGCGTGACGCCCCCGGGGACACATACACGGGCACGCACGGGAAAAAATGGAGGTTCTCATTCTGGTCTTAAAGAACTTTGGGGAGACTTTCCACTGCAGCAGTACAGGAACCTTTCCAGCTTCAGGAATAACCATAACAACAGAGAGCCGGATGTAAAATAAAATTGTGAGACACAGGTGAACTCACCAGAAAGAAGGGGAAGAAAGGAAGGAACTGAAAGTCAGTGCCATGAGAAGAAAGCTGGTAATGTAGTTATCAGACCAGAAACTGGCGTCACAGAGGCGGTAGTCCTGGGCTGTGTGAGGGGCACTGAGACCCCCCCTTAAAGTCGGGACATTCCGATAACTGCTGGACCAGTGAAAGGTGTCAGTAGCTTATCTCTGCCCAGGGCTCTGGGTGAAAAGATAGTCTCTCATAAAAATTCAAAGCCCCCAAGCCTGCCTTACATGTGGTTTACAGTTAGCATTGACACAGCCTACCAGAGTAATGACCATGAAAATTGATCCTGAGTGGGTGAGAACCCAGGGATGCCTGGCCAGGGCCTGGCAAACCAGCTCAGTTGGGTCCTGTCACTGCCCAGGCCACACAGAATTTGCAAAAAAAACCAAAAACAAACCACTAAGTCGTTGTACAGATGAGCTCACAATTAAAATATTAAAAATATTGAGGGTGCCTGGGTGGCTCAGCCAGTTGAGCGTCCGACTCTGGATTTCGGCTCAGGTCATGATCCCAGGGTTATGGGATCGAGCCCTGTGCTGGACGCTGTGCTGAGTGTGGAGCCTGCTTGAGATTCTCTCCTTCTGCCCCTCCCCTGCTCGTGCTTACTTGAACGCGCTCTCTCTCTCTCAAAAGAAAATTAATTGGACAAGGTTGGAGTCTAGTAATCTTTGTGTGTGTGTGGTTTTGTTTTGTTTTGTTTTGTTTTGTTTAAGAGAGAGAGAGGGAGAGAAAGAGACAGACAGACTCTCAAGCAGTCTCCATGCTCAGCGTGGAGCCCAAGGGGCTCGATCCCATGACCCTAGGATCATGACCTGAGCCAAAAGCTACAGTTGGATGCTCCACCAAATAAGCTACCCAGGTAGTAATCTTTGTTTCAATAAGTTTAATAAGTTCATTAGGACATTCTTCGGTGAAATGTGAAAAATGCTGCTTCACCTATGCTTTTCTATTTCAAGAGAATTTTCTTTGTGCTTATTCTTCCCTTCGCTCAACATGCCTTCATCAAAGACCTGTTTTGCCAGGCACTGTGCCAGGAACACCATGACTTCCTTCTCCCTCACTGTAATGGCTAAACGATGTGCTCGCACCCCCAAGTTAGAGATGGGAAAACCGAAGGGGGAGGCAGGTCACTGGCCGGCCAAGGACCCACAGTGATGAGTGGCAGAGCCGGAAAGCCAGCCCCAACCTCCTCCTTCGTGGGAACCGCACTCTTCACCACCCCCGGGGGTCTTGTTCCTCAACTGACCCAAGAAAGGAGTCACCAGGGCCAAGGTTCTCACAAAGTGGTCTTGTCCTCCCAGTACAGGCCCCTGAGGGCCAGTGGGCCCACCGCCTGGAACACCTGGCCACCTGCCAATGACAATAACTTCAGCCTTGGCTCCAGGGCCCCAGGAGGCCTTTGGTCACTGGCATGGCAGGTGGGAGGGAGACCAGGACACCTGTAGTGGACTCCATCTCCGTGGAAGGGTCCTGCCGTGCCGTGTATGTGGGGCAGGGTCCCTCTGGTGCTCCCATGTGCCCTGCAGGGGCCTTTGGAAGCCCACTTCCTGTGCAGAAGGACAGCGGGCCTTCCTTTCTGAGAATCAAGCACATTTGCTCCTCAGGGTTCTCAGCCCGGAACACTCTTTTCTCTGAGCTCACGTGGCTCCTCCTCCCTTCCTTCCACCTCAGAGAGGCCTCCCCCGACCAGCGACCAGCGCACCTGAAACCTCACCCTTTAATCCTCCCTTTAATCGTTTGCCACACCCTTCTCCTGCTTTATTTTCTCCTTGGAGCATGCATGCTGATGTTTTTTTATGTGTTTGGTTATTCATGGCTTCTTCCATCAGGACGAGGTCAGCTGCACGAGGGCAGGCGGCTGTTTTGTTCACTGCTGGAACCTGGAATGAATCAATGACTGGTCTATTTTATCACTGCAATTCAGCCAGATCCTGGTCCTCAACTTCTTTGTCTGCACACTAAGTGGATTAGACTCAAACGGTGGCTTTCAAACTTAAAAATCAATCAATCAATCAATCAATCAATCATTGGAACCTTCCTCTAAATGAAATTTTAAGAAGGATGGAACAATAGCAGGAGTATACTTCAAAAAAAAATTTTTTTTTAAACGTTCCTTTATATTTGAGAGACAGAGCCCAGTGGGGGAGGGGCAGAGAAAGAGGGGAAACACAGAATCTGAAGCAGGCTCCAGGCTCTGAGCTGTCAGCGCAGAGCCTGATGTGGGCTTGAACCCACAAACTGTGAGATCATGACCCGAGCTGAAGTCGGACAGTCAACCGACTAAGCCAGCCAGGTGCCCCCGGGACTATACTTCTTGAAGCTGGGGGGAGGTCCCAGGGCTTTTGTGTGTGTCCTCTCCCTGTTCCCTGGCTCCTCCCTCCCCTCAACCTCCCCTGTTCTCATAGATCGATGGGGTTCTTCGGAACACAGTTTGGAAAACATTGGCCAAAGCAAGGTCCACCTCCAACCAGTTACTTCCTCTCCCAAAGTCTAAATACAATCATCTGTAAAATGAAAAAGTTGGACTCACTGACCTTCCTTCTATGAAATTCTAGTATTGTAAGTCTAATCAGCTGCATAAATGCAGAAACTTATCTAAGAGTCAGGTAGACTCCAAGATAGAAATTGCAAAAACACGTTCAACGTCATGCCTGCCAACAGCCAGCAATCATCGGGAGTTTATCAAGCATTTCTTGTTTGACAAGCAGTTTGTGGAGCCACGGGACTCATAAAATCTCAGATTGCTCAACCAGCTAGTTGATGAAACAAGACACAGCCCTCGAAACGAAATCATTAAGACCGTCTACCATCAAGTGCTAGAACAGGTAGACAGGTTCTATGGGCAAATGAGAGATCACGGAAAGAGATCCAGTGGGGTAAAATGGGAAGGTACCTTGGAAGAAGGTGACATCTCTCCAGAGAAAACCAGAAAGCCATTTTAGGTAGAGGGTGTAATGGCTGCTGTGCTGCACCGTCCGGGCCCTGTAGCAGGACTGAGGTTCTCACACCCTCAGCTGCCCGGAGGGCAGCCTACTGATGGTTCGGAGCTGAGGCCCTCCCAGCCAACAGAATGGACTTGGCCCGGTGGTTATGGAGTCAGGGTCTTGGTCCCAGGCCGAGACTGAGTTTTCCATCATTGCCATGTCTCCAGTTATGGTCGTTGTGGCAGAGACTGCTAATTGTCCCCACCATCCATTCTCCGCTTCTTCCTTGGGACTTGAACCTACGGTTTTGAGCCAGACACGTGGCTTCCCAGAATAAAGTCTACATTTCCCAGTTTCCTTTGCAGTTAGATGTGGTCACGTGACTAAGTGCAGATCCATGGGATGTAAGGTGACATGATGTGTGTCACCTCCAAGGCCTGCCCTTAAAGAGAGGAGGTGTGCCCTCCGCTTTTCCTTCCCCACCTAGCTGGAATAAAGACATCATGGGGAGCCCTACTGGACTGTAGGCAGCACAATGGAAGGAAGCTTGGTCCTAACTCTGTGGTCCCAAAGCTAACCACACTAGCTTTGGGAGGCTGGAGTGCAAAAGGTCACATAAGTGAGCAATGCTCTTCTGTCTTGCTGAAGCCTCTGCTATCCCAACCAAAGCAACTATAGTATCAACCCCTTAGTTGGCAAAGCTCATTCATAGGAACCACTGTGATTCCCAGAGCCAGGCCGTGGAGAGGGGAAGGCAGGCCTGATTCTCTCCCATTGTACAGCCACTGAGCTAAGCTCAAGATGGCTGGTCCAAGGTCACTCACTGCTGAGTGGATTCCTGGGCCCAGGGGGAAAGGAAGGGTTTAGACCTCGGGAAAGGAGAGAGTTTAGACCTTGGGATCACACCAGCTTTGGTTTGAACCCCACCTCCCTCCTTACTGAACCCTACCATGAAAGACCAGGTGAAAACAATGTGTGTGGCAAGCTAGGCTGATGATCTGCCTCTAGGACATTTTGGTTCTCAGAATCCAGAGGGCCTGATGCCTAATCAGGTGCTCTTTCCCATGGGGATTCTGGCGTCTGAGCTAAGGGCTATTCTCTGGCTGTGGGAGCAAGAAGGAAATCAGGATTCACTCTCAGAGGAAGCGATGTCTGAGGTAGGCCTTGGAGGATGGGGAGACGTTACATGGGGAGAGAAGAAGGGACGGCATTCCTCAGAGAGGGAACAGCTGGAGCAAAGGCACAGGGATATGACTCATCCTGAGACTCCATACCGTGGGACTGAAAAGAAAAGCTCCCAATCCTAGCCCTGGTCCGGAGTCCCACCCTTTTAATATTTTATTTAGTGGTTTGGGGGTTTGGAGTGGTGGGGGCTGGGGCAGAGGTTGGGGGTTGAGAAGGCAGCATGACAGTGCTTGGAAAATAATTACTTTAAAAAATTTTTTTAAGTTTGTTTATTTGTTTTGAGAGGGAGAGAGAAAGAGAGAGAGAGACTCTGAGCGGTGGGGGGTGGGGGGTGGGGGGGTGGGGGGTGGGCAGGGAGAGGGAGAGGGAGAGAGAATCCCAAGCAGGCTCTACACGCTGCCAGAGCAGAGCCCAATGTGGGGCTCAAACTCACAAACTGAGATCATGACCTGAGCCGAAACCAAGAATCAGATGCTTAGCCAACGGAGGTGCCCCAGGAAGATAATTACTTTTAGAGGACAAAACAAAGTCACCTGATGAGCTCATGGTCCCTCCTCTCACCCACTAGGAGATGCTGCGTAACAGCCACTGAAGCAGGTGCCTGCCCCCACAGTCTGTGCTGTGTGAGCAGATCGACCCGCCTCCGTGCCCCTGGGCTTCCTCAGACTCACAGTCTTTCTCTGCACGGAGATACATGGTCTGAGACGTTCATGTAAAAAACAAAGCCTGGTGAGGCTACATGCAACTTACAAAACAAAGCAAAGCTGGGTGGGGAGGCTCTGGATGAAACCCAGGTTGTAAATGCTGATAACTATTGAAGTTACAGGATGGGTTCTTGGCCGGGGGGCGGGGGGGGGGGGGTGTGAGTGTCCATGATATTGCCCTTTCTCCAACATGTTTGAAATTTTTTTTGTTAAAAAAGTTATTAATAAGTGTTTTTAATGTACATGTATTTTTATAGCAGCATTATTCATAATAGCCCAAAGTAAAAACACCCAAAATGTATATTACCTAGTGAATACATAAATAAATAAAATGTGTTATATCCACATAATGGAATATTGGATAAGAGAAAGAATGAAACAACCACACATGTGACCGTATGGACACATTTGAAACCATTCTGCTAAACAAAAGAAGCCAAATACAAAAGACCACGCATTGTGTGAGTCCATTGATAGGAAATGTCCAGAATAGACAAATCTACAGAGACAGAAAGTAGATTAGCGGTTGCCAGGCACTTGGAGGGGGGCGCGGGGTGGTGGTGGTGTAGGAATTCAGAGGTGACAACTAAGGGATATTGGGTTTCCTTTGGAGATAACTAAAATGTTCTAGAATGGATGGAAATTGAATGGAAAAAGCCATTCCCCATTAATAATCGGACAGAGAATTTTCATTAGGCCAGTACTGTGATGGACATTTTACAGGTTTCCATACGAAATGCTCCAGCCATTTCCACTGCCTCCTGGTCAGACATTCACAGAGTCTTAGGGAGGTAGTTTTCCAAAGTTCACTGGGTCTCAACCCTGGCTGCACACTGGAATCCCCTGGGGGTTGGATAGACACTGGTGCCTGGGTTCCGCCCCTGCCCCAGGAGGATGGTGATTTAATTTGTTTTAGGCAGTGAGCATTAAAAAATTTTTTGTTAACGTTTGTTTTTATTTTTGAGAAAAAGAGAGAGACAGAGCACAAACCGGATCGGGGGAGAGAGAGGGAGACAGAATCCGAAGCAGGCTCCAGGCACTGAGCTGTCAGCACAGAACCCAACGCGGGGTTTGATCTCTCAAACCGAGAGATCAGGACCTGAGCCGAAGTTGCACGCTTAACCGACTGAGCCACCCCAGGTGCCCCATGGGCAGCGGGCATTTTAAAAGTGCCCCGGGTGATCCGAATGTGCAGTTGAGGGGAAGACTGTTTTAATGACTAGAAGAGAATATTGAAATTATGACATTAGAGTATGGCATTCTATCATTTTTTTTTTTTTTTTTTTAGAATTACGTGTACATGAAATTATAACATAAACAGTATTTCTCCCTGTGCATTTCAGTCTGGGAATCTGGAGACCTTGGGTCTACAGGTCATCTCTGTGACTGCACCAAACAAAGGGGACCCACGGGAGCAGCAATCGGGCAGGCAGGTGGGTCTCTCAGAGGGCTGGTGCTCCCTTCTTCCGGAGCGGCCCTTTCCCTTCTTGGACAACTCTTGCTGAGCCCAAAGCCTCTTCTCTGACACTTGCACATGGCCCCTGACCTCAGTCAACCTGCACCATTCACCACTCCCTGGAGGTATCCCCTTCCTCCCTGCCCTGCTGTGTTACTGTTGTGATGCAATTTGAGGTCCTCACGAGAAGCCCCGGCTCCTGCCCAACCTATCCCCTACCTATGGAACTTCTCACCACTTTCTTTTCTTTTTTTTTTTAATTTTTTTTTAACGTTTTATTTATTTTTGAGACAGAGAGAGACAGAGCATGAACAGGGGAGGGTCAGCGAGAAGGAGACACAGAATCTGAAACAGGCTCTAGGCTCTGAGCTGTCAGCACAGAGCCTGACGCGGGGCTCGAACTCACAGACCGCGAGATCATGACCCGAGCCAAAGTTGGCCGCTTAACCGACTGAGCCACCAGGCGCCCCCACCATTTTCTTTTTTAATGTTTGTTTTTGAGAGAGCACAAGAGGAGGAGAGGCTGAGAGAGAATCCGAAGAGGGTTCTGAGCTGACAGCAAAGAGCCCGATGTGGGGCTTGAACTCACGAACCATGAGGTCATGACCTGAGCCGAAGCAGGACACTCAACAGACTGAGTCACCCAGGTGCCTCTCTCCTCCCCTTTCAGACACCACCTCAGATGCCACTTCCATGAGGCATCTCTGGAGACGTTGCCCCCTTCCTCTGCACTCCCATGCCTTTGAATTTTCTGACATTCAGCTGGAACTCTCCTGTGTTATACCTACCTGCTGGCTGCCCTTAGGTCTGAGTAGACTAAGTAAGTTCCTTAAGGGTGAAGGCAGAGTTTCATTTTATGTTATATGTCTGTGTCCTCTGTAGAGCCTAGCATAGGCTCAGCAAACACTTGTTGAATGAATGAATGAATGAATGAACATAGACCTTTACTGCATCACTAATGAAAACCAGGCACTGTGCTAAGTGGTTTTACAAACAATTTCACGTACCCCAAATCGGTCCTATCACAGAGCTTGGCACACATTTCCAGAAGATGGACCCCCTGCTGCCTCAGCTTTCCCAGGAACAAAACATACAATCTCGGGGCAGAAAGCACAGGCTGGCAACAAGAGGAGGGAATGTGACCCGGAGGAGAGAGGCCCCGCGTGCCACATGTTGAAGAATTTTCTAAAAAAGAGACAAACCTCAGGGACACCTGAGTGGCATCTAACTCTTGGTTTCAGCTCCAGTCATGATCTCACGGTGTGGGGGTTCAAGCCCTCCGCTGAGCCCCCCATCGAGCCTGGCAATGGCAGCATGGACCCAACAGCAGCTTGGGATTCTCTTTCTCTCCCTCTCTCTCTGTCCTTCCTCTGCTCGTGTTCTCTCTCCCTGTCTCAAAAATAAACTCACAAAAATAAAAAAATAAAAAAAAAGAGAGACTAACCTCTGGTTACATGGTGATACAGTGATTATTTGCACCTAAAATATGAAATCATCTACCAACAGACTTTTGGAACTATTAAGAAAGTTCGCACGTTTGCTCAAAACCAGCTCAATACGTCAAAACAGTCAACCTTCCTTTATATCAGCAATAATCAATTAGATTAGAAAATGCCATAGGAAGAAAGAACCCGTATTTCACAGAAACAAAAACTAATAAATTCAATAAAGACATACACAATCCTTACTGAATGGCATTAAAGGCCAGAAGAAATAGAAAGAGACTATATTTACAAATGGGAAGATATAATTTCAGTTAGAATCCCAACAGAGCTTTTCCCAAGGGGAGAAGCGGGGTCAAGAATAACAGAGGCAGGGGCGCCTGGGTGGCGCAGTCGGTTAAGCGTCCGACTTCAGCCAGGTCACGATCTCGCGGTCCGTGAGTTCGAGCCCCGCGTCAGGCTCTGGGCTGATGGCTCGGAGCCTGGAGCCTGTTTCCGATTCTGTGTCTCCCTCTCTCTCTGCCCCTCCCCCGTTCATGCTCTGTCTCTCTCTGTCCCAAAAATAAAAAACGTTGAAAAAAAAATTTAAAAAAAAGAATAACAGAGGCAATATTTGAAGAAGAAATTGGAAGAGGAGCAGAGGAGGAGAGGCGTTGCCATATATAATAAGGGTACAGTGATGAAAACAGTGAGATGTAGTGCAGAAATGCACAAATTCACCAGTGGGAGAGAAGCGAGACGCCAGGGACAGACTCTTGAGAGTCCGAAGCTTGAGTAAGCCAGAGGCAGCATCTCAAACCAGTGTGAAGAGGGTTGACTGTAAATGGTGTGGAGAAATTGGTTCTCACATGGCAAAACAATGAGAAACTTTGATTTCTCCCTCAAACTAGCCACAAAATAAAATTAAGGATTTTTTTAATGGATTAACGAAAGAGCAAAAACCTTCAGAACTTTTGAAAGGAAATGTAGAAGAAGCCATCGTAACGAAGTAAAGACATTAAAACAGAAATTATAAGAGGCAAAGTTTGAAACATTTGTGTTAAAAGTGACATTTTCTGAACGACAAAAGACATCCTAAAATAAAAAGACAAGCCACGGAGTGGAATAAAAGGGCTGTAATGTCTGTAACTGGTACATGAATTCGTGTGCTGACTGTGTAAAGAACATCGACTACAAGTTAAAGAGAACAAGATGATGGTAGGAAAAAAAAAAAAAACAGGAAAAGCTCACAAGCAGGCAGGTAAGTCACAGAAGAGGGCACACAAGTGGGCAGGAAATACACAGAGATGTTTAACATTACGACCAATCAGGACATGACAATTAAATAAGCAAAATAAAATGTGATACATTCTCACACGCATTAGATTGACTTAAAACTTTGAGGTCTGACAATACCAGGAACTGATGACATTGTGGGAAACTTAGAACTCGCACATGCTGCTGGAGAATGATTTAGTCAAGCCTGGTAACGTTAATGGGAATGCGTGTCCTAGAGAAACATTCGATGTGGGCATCAGAGACACAAAGAAGGATGTTCACTGACGTGTTTATAACACAAACTTGACTGTTCCATCAATGGAATGGCTAAGCGAGCCATGATATAGTCTTAATGGAATATATACAGAAAGAGGTAAAGATGCTCAAAGAAAGGAGTCCTCAGGTACAGATGCTCAGGAAATGGAGTCCTCCTTCTTGTTCTGCTTCTAACTGATGATGGGATGTTGCACAAGTCCCTTGTCTCTCTTTCTTGAATGCTCTCCTCAGATATTCTCACAGCTGGCTTCCTCACCCGCTCCAGGTCCGTGCACAAATTCGACCTGCTCAGACTTCCCTGACCCCAGGATCCACACAACCGGCATCTGTACTCCCTGACGTTGCCTTGTCAAGAAGAAGCATATTTCTGGGGCGCCTGTGTGGCTCAGTCGGTTACGTGTCCAACTTTGGCTCAGGTCATGATCTCACGGTTAATGAGTTTGAACTCCGTGTCGGGCTCTCTGCTGTCAGTGCAGAGCCCCCTTCGGATCCTGTCTCCCTCTCTCTCTGCCCCTCCCACACTCGCTCTCTTTCTCTCTCTCTCTCAAAAATAAATAAACATTTAAAAACAACAACAACAACAACAAAAAGAAGCATAGTGGTTTAAAAGATGAGTGTGCATAATAATGAAGCAACAGAAAGACAAATAAAGAAACTGATCCCATTCACAATTGCACCAAGAAGCATAAAATACCTAGGAATAAATCTAACCAAAGATATAAAACCTCTGTATGCTGAAAACTATAGAAAGCTTATGAAGGAAATTGAAGAAGATATAAAGAAATGGAAAAACATTCCGTGCTCATGGATTGGAAGAATAAATATTGTCAAAATGTCAATACTACCCAAAGCTATCTACACATTCAGTGCAATCCCAATCAAAATTGCACCAGCATTCTTCTCGAAACTAGAACAAGCAATCCTAAAATTCATATGGAACCACAAAAGGCCCCGAATAGCCAAAGTAATTTTGAAGAAGAAGACCAAAGCAAGAGGCATCACAATCCCAGACTTTAGCCTCTACTACAAAGCTGTCATCATCAAGACAGCATGGTATTGGCACAAGAACAGACACATAAACCAATGGAATGGAATAGAAACCCCAGAACTAGACCCACAAACGTATGGCCAACTAATCTTTGACAAAGCAGGAAAGAACATCCAATGGAAAAAAGACAGTCTCTTCAACAAATGGTGCTGGGAGAACTGGACAGCAACATGCAGAAGATTGAAACTAGACCACTTTCTCACACCATTCACAAAAATAAGCTCAAAATGGATAAAGGACCTGAATGTGAGATAGGAAGCCATCAAAATCCTAGAGGAGAAAGCAGGAAAAGACCTCTTTGACCTCAGCCGTAGCAATTTCTTACTTGACATATCCCCAAAGGCAAGGGAATTAAAAGCAAAAATGAACTACTGGGACCTTATGAAGATAAAAAGCTTCCGCACAGCAAAGGAAACAACCAACAAAACTAAAAGACAACCAACGGAATGGGAAAAGATATTTGCAAATGACATATCGGACAAAGGGCTAGTATCCAAAATCTATAAAGAGCTCACCAAACTCCACACCTGAAAAACAAATAACCCAGTGAAGAAATGGGCAGAAAACGTGAATAGACACTTCTCTAAAGAAGACATCCGGATGGCCAACGGGCACATGAAAAGATGCTCAACGTCGCTCCTCATCAGGGAAATACAAATCAAAACCACACTCAGATATCACCTTATGCCAGTCAGAGTGGCCAAAATGAACAAATCAGGAGACTATAGATGCTGGAGAGGATGTGGAGAAACGGGAACCCTCTTGCACTGTTGGTGGGAATGCAAACTGGTGCAGCCACTCTGGAAAACAGTGTGGAGGTTCCTCAAAAAATTAAAAATAGACCTACCCTATGACCCAGCAATAGCACTGCTAGGAATTTACCCAAGGGATACAGGAGTACTGATGCATAGGGGCACTTGTATCCCAGTGTTTATAGCAACACTCTCAACAATAGCCAAATTTTGGAAAGAGCCTAAATGTCCATCAACTGATGAATGGATAAAGAAATTGTGGTTTATATACACAATGGAGTACTACGTGGCAATGAGCAAGAATGAAATATGGCCCTTTGTAGCAACGTGGATGGAACTGGAGAGTGTGATGCTAAGTGAAATAAGCCATACAGAGAGGGACAGATACCATATGTTTTTACTCTTATGTGGATCCTGAGAAGCTTAACAGAAACCCATGGGGGAGGGGAAGAAAAAAAAAAAGAGGTTAGAGTGGGAGAGATCCAAAGCATAAGAGACTGTTAAAAACTGAGAACAAACTGAGGGTTGATGGGGGGTGGGAGGGAGGGGAGGGTGGGTGATGGGTATTGAGGAGGGCACCTTTTGGGATGAGCACGGGGTGTTGTATGGAAACCAGTTTGACAATAAATTTCATATATTGAAAAAAAGAAAATTTCCATTTTCTTTTGGTAAATAGTCAGTAGTGGAATACCAGATCATATAGCATTTCTACTTGTCAAATCACTTTGTTTTATACCTGAAACCAATGTAACAGTGTGTGTTAACTATACTTCAATTAAAAGAAAAAAGGAAAAAAAAAAAAAAGATGAGTGTGCAGATGTTGGGCCAGAGTGGGTTCTAATCCCAGCTGTACGAACTACTGCTTGTATCACCTTAGGCAAGTTAGTTAAGCTTCCCGTGACTCGGTTTCCTCCTCTGTAAATGGAGATAATAATAGTTATCTCAGAGGGCTGTTGTGATGACTGAGTGGGTTGATATGCCAAAGACTTAGAACGGTGCCTGATATAAAGGAAGTGCTAGTAAATTACACGGCAGTTAACTTGAATGAAGACGACTGGAATGCCGTGAGATAATAAACCTCACAAACATGCTGCTGAATGACGAGGGTAAGTCCCACATGCACCTCACTCCTCCTTGAACTACTCTCCTGATTGAAATGAATGAGTTCTGACAAGTCCTTGAATGCCAGAGGATGGAAACACCACTTACTCTCCCAGATGGTGTATTTTAAGAAGTTGCAATAAAGATACGACGAGGGTGGGAGCAACAGAGCAGGTGAGTGGCACAGATACACAGAAAGGGACAGAATCCCAGAGGCAGGATGTCTCCAAGGGCAGGAATTCTGTGACTATCAGACGAGGGAGTGGGGGCTCTCACCCAGCCACTTTTTGAAGGCTTGTCCTAGGGTCCATTGTGTGACTGAAACATTAACTGCGACATTCAAAGAGGTCTCTGTGCATTAAAAAAGATGTAGAAGGGCCAAGAGACACCTGAAAAGATGCTCAACTTCACTCATCCTCAGGGAAATGCAAATCAAAGCCACAATGAGATAGTACCTCCACCTGTCAGGGTGGCTAAAATCAAAAATACAAGAAACAACAAGTGTTGGTGAGGATGTTCAGAAAAAGGACCCTTAGGCACTGTTGGTGGGAAAGCAAACTGGTGCAGCCGCTCTGGAAAACAGTGTGGAGCTTCCTCAAATAATTAAAAATAGAACTACCCTATGACCCAGCAATAGCACGGCTGGGAATTTACCCAAGGAATACGGAAACACTAATTCGAAAGGATAGGTGCACCCCTATACTTATGTGATTTACAATAGCCAAATTATGGAAGCAGCCCAAGGGTTCACCTATTGGTGAATGGATAATTACTCAGCCAAAACAAAGAAGGAAATCTTGCCATTTGTAACGACATGGATGGACTTTGAGGGTATAATGTTAAGTGAAAGAAGTCAGTCAGAGACAGACAAATACCATGATTTCACTTCTATGTGGACTTTGAGAAACAAAACAAACAAACGAGAAAAAGAGACAAACCAAAACACAGACTCTTAACTATAGAGAACAAACTGATGGTTACCAGAGGGGAGGAGGGTGGGGGGATTAAAGAGCACACTTACCATGACGAGCCCTGGGTAATGCAGAGAATTATTGAATTGTATTGTACACCTGAAACTAATGTGACATTCTATGTGAACTATACTGGGATGTAAAATTTTTTAAATGAAAGAAAAAAAAAAAGATCTAGAAGGATCTAAGCAGAGCCCTTAGCACTGGCTACAGGAGGGAGGCTTAAAAAAAAAAACAACAAAACTCCATTTACTTTTGCATTGTTCGAGTTTTGTGCAGTGAGAAAGAGTTAATTGCTTGTGAAATACTAGAAAGAAAAAGTGATTTGCCCATAAGAGGTCCTCAGTAGATGGGCGTTACTATTATTCTTTACAAGGAAGACAGACAGACTTCTCAGCAAGCACAGAGGTGCCCAGGAAGGGAAGGCAGTCCTGCCGGCATGCTTTCCTCACACAATGCAGCTGGGCCTTCTATAAGGCTCACTGGCTCTACCTTCAAAGTGTATCCTGAACCCATTCATACTGTCCTCATCACCCAGCCACCTGCTGTGCTCATCCCTCGTTAGACACAACGGTGGTCTCCCTGTTGCTGCCCTTCCCCCTCTGACTCATTCTGCCCAGCAGCTGAATGAGGTTCCTTAAAAACCCCAGCCCGGTAGGGGCGCCTGGGTGGCTCAGTCTGTTGAGCGTCTGGCTGCGGCTCAGGTCATGATCTTGCAGTTTGTGGGTCCGA
The DNA here is from genome assembly GCF_023721935.1 of Panthera uncia. NCBI lineage: Eukaryota > Metazoa > Chordata > Mammalia > Carnivora > Felidae > Panthera > Panthera uncia. Next base: position 6,303,077 of record NW_026057580.1, read on the forward strand.
GCCAGCTCAGAGCCTGGAGCCTGTTTCAGATTCTGTGTCTCCCTCTCTCTGCTCCTCCCCCGCTCATTCTCTCTCTCTCTCTCTCTCTCTCTCTCTCCCCCTCAAAAATAAATAAAAACATTAAAAAAAACCCAAAACCCAGCCGGTCGCTGACGCTTACCAAGCAAGCAGTTCCCATGTGCCAGACTCTGATAAACCGGTCCCTCTAGCTCAGTTAATCCTTTAACGACACTGGGAATTCGGTACGAGACAGAATTTCCACCTTACAGAGGCGGAAACAGAGGCACAGAGCATTCAGTAGTTTGCCCCAAGTTCGTGGCATCACGGGTGCACCATCTGACCCCTGCCTGCCTCTCCAGCCTTGACCCCCACCCCCTCCTCCTCACCCCTACTCCCTGGCCCCCTGGCTGCTCCTCCACCTGGAACGTTCTTTCCCCCATCTTCAAACGACCTGTGCTCTCATATCACTCGGGTCCTTGTTTGAATGCCGCCTTCTCCGAAAGGGCTCAGAAGTTCCCCCAGGGAACCCAGAACCAAGGCCTTACCCATTTCAATCCCGCAGATGACCAGGGCCGCAATCACTGCCCCCGCCGACGTCCCGGCAAAGCGATGGGTCGTTTCCAGCATCCGGGGGGCCAAGTCTCGAAGGGCATCCACAGCCCCGGCCTGGTAGAAGGAGAGAAATCCACTGCCGGAGAAGGAGATGGAATGAGGAGTGTCTGGGTCCCCCTTGAACACCTGTTCTTCCATCTCCTTGGCCCCTCAGTGCTTGCCTCTGGCTGCTGTCCTACTGGAACTCAGGGCCAAGCTTCCCTGCCGGCCCGGAGCCTAGAGTGGGGCCGTCTCTCCCGGGTCGGCTGGGACACTCACGGGCGGCTCAGGCAGCCACTGCCTGGGCTTGTCGGGCTCCTCCGGGAGGCAGTCCCAAAGGCTGGTACAAGGTCTCGGGCCCAGGCCGAGGGGCAGAAGGCACCCCGAATGTGCGAGCGGCGTCCTGGACCTCCGAGCGCGCCTCTGGCTTCATTGTGTGGCTAGGTTCATCTCTGGCACAGACTCCTCAGCCCTTGTCCTGTGCTGCGTTCAGCTAGCAGACCGGCAACTGCCACCAGGGCCATCCCAAAGAGGCAGGCACTGCTCAGCTCTCAGCCCAGGAGGCTTCACACACTGAGTTGCAAAACCTCCACTGATGGTTATCATAGGGTGTCTCTGACATGCTGCGGCAGCAAAGGAATTATGTGTTGGCCTCCCTCCAAGAGGATGGTGTCCCCTCCCCGACAGGGGCAGGGCCGGCAGGTTGGCTATGGTCTTTGAGGGGGACCCACTCACTCCACCCGTGCCCCCCGACAGCATCGCCCCTCCCCAGGCTCCTTCTCCAGGCTCTACGGGCCACGCAATGTGTGTTACACAATTGTTTTTATTTGTTCTTATGTAAGACCGTGTGTGTTTGTTCACGTGTTAGGACTGGCCACGGGCAAAATTGTAAAGGAAGAGAAGTCAGGCTTCAGGGCCCCACCCATCACCACCTCACCATCTCTTCCCACCTTTCCTCTCCAGCCCTACACTGACCCACTCACGCTCAGCACCCTCTCACCAAGCGCCAGACTTCCATGCTGTCTCCTAAGTGTACAGGAAAAAAGTCAACCTGAAATCTAGACATTCTAAGTGATGGGAGCTTCATACTGTATGCTCTTCTAATGATAAGTTGGAGAGGGCAAAATTTAACCCCGAGAATGAACAGCCTTGGGAGGCCAGAAAGGAGGGCATTGGGGTCAGGGCTGAGAGGTGTTTGGAGCCCAGAGGGCAAAGGAAGTGGTGCGTGGGGACCAAGGTTGGCTCCAGGGAGCATCGGTCATGCCTCTTCTGGAGCTGTGTAATGTGGCCCGGAGAGGAGGGCCCTTCCTCAGCCCACAAATTTCTCTGCCTTGGATACCACAAAGCTGCAAAGTGGCAAAATCACATCTCTCCCCTCCCCCCAACCCAAGACCATACAGTGGTAGGACCAGAATTAGCATTGAGACACCAAGTCCCCCACCCAACGCTCAGCCCAGCTCCACACGCGATGTCAGTGCTTCCCCCTGTCCCAGGGAACCCCCACCAACTCGTGGCCCCACGGATCCACACTGGAATCCACAACGAGGGCAACACCCCGGATTCAGTTAGGAGGAAGTTTTCTCTCTTGCGTGGATAGTTCCAGATATATAATTGTCTCCTCCATCTGGGAAGGGACCTTTTGATTAACTGTGTGTTGTAACAGGGACAACGTGTGCGTCTGTGAGTACAGACAGAGGGACGCGAGGCTTTACCGCTGGTGGGCAGGATGGCGGGACGTGACAAGGTGGAGTCCAACCAGCTTTCGGAACACGGAGACCCTGCCTCCTTCCTGGGAAACCAGGTCAGCTCCACTGAGTATTTGCGCACCCAGCTCTGTGTGGGGGGCCTGGGGGACGGGAGTGTGTAGAAGCACCATCCTTGAACTCAGACACTCGCAGGCTTCTTGGGAATAAGGCAAAGCCAACGTGAAACAGCCAGAGAAGCACACACGGCAGTCTATAATTAAGGACCAAACTGCGCAGAGCTGAGATTCCTGCCAGGGAAGTTAAGATCCGAGGGTGAGTAGCGTGGGCTGGACCCACCAGAGAAGCCATGCGGTGGACCCCTGGGTTGGGGGGATTTGAAGAAACTGGAAGGAAGAGGGAAGGAGTAGTGGCAAGGAACAGTACAAACTCCCCGCAGAAGGCGGAATGGGCGTGATGGAGGGCAGTTACACAGGATGAAGGGCTTTGGATCACACCGACACGAGTTGAATCCCAGTTCTGCTATTTATTTATGTTTTTAATTTTTTTTATGGTTATTTATTTTTGAGAGAGAGGGAGAGACAGAGTACGAGCAGGGGAGGGGCAGAGAGAGAGGGAGACACAGAATCCGAAGCGGGCTCCAGGCTCCGAGCTGTCAGCACAGAGCCTGATGCGGGGCTCGAACTCATGAACCACGAGATCATGACCTGAGCTGAAGTCGGACACTCAGCCGACTGAGCCACCCAGGCGCCCCCTCCCAGTTCTGCTATTTATAGGGAGCGTGACCTGTGTGTGAGGCTCCTGGCCTCAGTTTTGCTCATCTGTGAAAGGGACGATAATACCTATGCTGTGGCTATAAAGGTTAAAGATATGGCTGTAAAATGCCTGGCACGTGGTACCTCTGCTATTATTAAAGGGTAGTAAGGGTGGAGGCTTCTGGAACAGATGGACCTGGGAGGTAAGATAATAGAAACGTGGGCTCTGAAGAGGGAGGCATGATCCACTGGCAACCTTTGGGAGCTGGCAGCGGGCTCGGACAGGGCAGTGAGACCAGGACTGGAGGGTGGGGAAGGAGAACAGCACTGTATCCTCCTAGAGATGTTGGTGGCCAGGCCAGCGCCGAAGCGGAAGGAAGACAAGGTAATGAAGCCAACGCTGCAGAGACTCTCATGACCAGGTGACTGGTTGGGTGAAGAGGGGTCACTGCTGATGCCTCGTTCTCAGCCTGGGGGTCGGGAGGGGTAGGGCGGCCTTTGCCTAACTGGAGGAGACTGGGACAGGGCAGAGGAAACTGAGTTCACTTGAAGACGTGTCTGAGAGGACAAGACGATGAGGGAGCTGGAGGGGGGGAGGGGGGAGGGAAGGCTCCGGAGAGGGGGCAGAGACCCCTGCCATTGAGGCAGGAGAGAAGGGTAAGCATTTGGAGGTTGGCACAGGGTTCCACTGAAGAAGGACAACCTCGGGCCGGTAGTCTCCTTGCAGAATCATGTTGCCATCCCCAAGGAAGCAGGAAGCAAGACCACCTTGCTCTGCTAAGGCTGCAAGGCTTCGGGAAGGCTGGGGCCCGCCATCCTTTCAAGGACGGTGCCGTGCCCTGACGTGGCCTCAGGAGCCCCCACCGCCCCGGCCTGGCTGTTGGGTCGGGCTGTCATCTTCACTGAGGGCACTTATCTGCCGGGGATGATGGAGGCCCCGGCAGGTGCAGCACAGCCTCTCTGCAAACAGGCAACCCAGAAAGTCAGGATAGCACACGAAGAGGCCCTGTGGGCGCTGCTAACGTGTTCCCCCAGTGCTGACCCCGGCGGACTGCTTCTCGCATCTTCTCCTGCGCCTCGGAGTCAAACCACTGGGAAGGTTCATCTTGTTTCCCCTTGTTCCGGATGTTATACTGAAAGCCCCGAGAACTCCAAGTGGACGACGTCAAGAAAGGATCCCACTGCAACATTTCTGCGCCTCATTTTTCAGGTCAGCTCATAATCCTCTCAGGTGTTTTGAACGAAGTTAGCACGGCCCATGTGACTCATCAGCCCCTGGGGCAATCACAGGCGGGAAGAGGAGACTGCTTACCGCACACAATCCCATCAAGATGACCCCAAATGAATTTATGGAAGAACCTGCAGTTCCCATTCGTAGAAAATGTGTGAAGCCACCCAGGACACGGCTCTCGGGGAGAAAGGCAGCGGGGAGACTGAGTTAGCCTTTCACTGATGATGCCCCGCCCTCTGCTTAAATGTTGTAAAATATTTCTTTAGTGAAGAAACTCCGTTGTTTCTTGAGGCGAGAGAGTATGAAGGTCACAGCATCGCCCGTGAATGATCTTGCCAATAATGTTTAACCTGAATCTGATTAAGACTTACTTTCCAGCTTACAGTGAACACAGAGTGTGAAGGAAAAAGCTAAGGGTGCCAGGGTGCCGGGTGAAAACAACCAGACAAATTGCAACTGCAGGCAGGACTGGTAGATACTGTTGTTGCTCCACAACAGTCGTTCCCCGACCACTTGTTCTTTGGCCACTTCCCTATAAAGCAGCTAAAAGACCTGATACTTGATTTCCCAGTGCGCTGCCCACCCCCCCCCCCACCCGCATCTAGAAACAATCATGAGATCCAGTTCCTGTCAATGTGAAGTAAGGGGAAATCTGCTAGTGGCTTCTAGGAAGTATTTTCCTCCTTGGTGAAGGAAGAAGGTACAGAGAGAAAGCCCCTTTGGCTCCATCCTCCATTTTTCCTGTCTGAGATGCTGCCCTGTGAGAATGTGATGTTTGGAGCTATGGCAGCCATCTTGTGCCCTTCAGCGGAAACATAGTGAACACATGGAGTGTATTCATTATCTATTTCTGTGTCACAAATTACCTCAAAACTTAATCTCTTAAAGTAACATTTATGATTGTACATAGTTTCTGAGGATTAGGAGCCCAGAAATGGCTTATTTGAGTGGTTCTGGCCCAGGGTCTCTCATGAGGTTGTAGTTACACCGATTCTCAGGGTTGTAGTCATTTCAAGGGTCATTGGGGTGGGAGAATCCACTTCCAAACACACTCTCATGGTTGTTGGTAGGCATCAGTTCTTTGCTGGCTATTGATAGAAAGCTTTGATGCCTTGCCACATGGATCTCTTCAGTGGGCTGCTCACAAGATCACAGTTTGCTTTCCCCAGAGTGAGAGATGCAAGAAAGTGAGAGAGAGAGAGAGAGAAAGAAAGAGAACAGTGTGAACCCACGTTGGGGATTGTAGTCTTTTTATAACCTAATCTCAGAAGCGATAGCATCCTTTCTATCATATTCTATTGGCCACATTGATAACCCCGGTAAAGTGTAGGAGGGATATGAATACCAAGGTGGGAACTGTTGAGGGCCAGTCTGGAGGCCAGCTACCACTGGGGATAGCAAAAGAGAAAGAAAGAAACAGCCTGAGTCCTTGAGAAGATTGGTGACTGACTGTACCAATCCCCCAACCATTTTGTACCCTTTCTATTATGCCAGGCAACTGGGCATCTCAAATGTTTAAGCCACTGTTGATTTTATACTTGCTGTGAAAAACCTCAGGGTTAATGCCAGGGCTATTAAATATTTCCAGTAAAATGTAAACTTGACCTTGAAAGGAACAAATAAAATATGCCATGGGTTTTTAGTAAAAACAAGAAGAAGTACTTTAAGGTAGTTTGTTATTATCGATGAAATCATCTCAATGTGTGAAAATTCTGAAAAATTTAAAAATTTTCAGGAAATTTTTATAATACCTTTTAGAAACTGCTTATCAACAATGACTTTTGTTAGAAGAAGTAGAATGTTTTTCTCTCCGGTATTCCTCCTGAAAATGAAGTGGGGCTCTTGCTCATTAATCAAACAGGGCTCTAACACGGCACTTTGATGCATGTGGCTTAATTTCTGGATACTTGATCGACTATACGTGTATCCTCTGTGTGGTGCAAAGGTTCACACCTTTTCTAAAAAGTCAGCAATTTTTGGGGCGCCTGGGTGGCTCAGTCGGTTGAGCGTCCGACTTCAACTCAGGTCACGATCTTGCGGTCCGTGAGTTCGAGCCCCGCGTCGGGCTCTGGGCTGACAGCTCAGAGCCTGGAGCCTGTTTCAGATTCTGTGTCTCCCTCTCTCTGACCCTCCCCCGTTCATGCTCTGTCTCTCTCTGTCTCAAAAATAAATAAACGTTAAAAAAAAAAAAATTAAATAAATAAATAAATAAATAAAAAGTCAGCAATTTTTAAAATTAAGGCTGAGGGAGAGGAGAAAAATGTGACACAAGGGAGTTGGGGACAGAGCTTGCTGGCATGGTGTCATGGTGTCCTTTACATGACCTTGAGATAATTCATGCAGCCTCAATCATATCTTCCCATTATGAAATATCTCCAACATAAAGTACCAAAAATAGAAGAGGAAGTATCCAAGGACCTACCAGACATATTGAACAATCTTAACATTTCACCACATCTCAGTCAAATATTTGTTTGGTTTTCAAGAAACGAAATATCACAGATACAGTTGAAACCTCCTTTTGAACCCTTCCCCTCTTTCCTAATCTTATCCCCCCACCCCACTCTCCTTCCCATGGGAAACCAGGCCCCACATTGGACAGAACCTATCTCTTCCATGTTTTTATAGTTCTATTACACAAATATGATTTATAACCATGTATACTGTTGTTTCATAAACGTTTCTAAATTTCACGTAAGCAAACCCTTTGATTTATTTTGCGATTTGCCATTTTCTTTCGGGTTGTGACACACGGTTCTCGTCTTTTGCATTTCGCTGCTTTCGGGTAACCCATTATGGGACCGTGGGACAACATATTTATCATTCTCCTACTGACAGACATTCTGGTCATTTCCAACACTTCACTATAACAGCAAAGCTGAAGTGGTCACCCTTGTGTACATCTCCCTCTGTAAGGTATGGGAATTTTTCGGGTCTCGGTATGGGTGTATCTGAATTTATGGAGGGGACTGAGTGATGATGGGAAAGCCCAATGCCATGGAAAGCAGATTTCTCTTACAGTGGTTCCCCATAACAGTGGTGATGCGCCCCAAGACCCCCCCAGTGGATCCCCCAAACCCTGAATAGTAGTGAGCCCCCTATGCATTAGGTTTTTCCTGTACGTACGTACCTATGGTAAGGTTTAACTTATAAATTAGGCACAGTAAGTAAGAGATTAGCAACAACAATAATAAAACAATTATAACAAAATCCCATAATAAAAGTTTTGTGAATGCGGTCTCTCTCTCAAAATATCTTACTATGCTGTGCTCACCCTTCTTCCTGGGCTGGTGTGAGATGACAAGATGCCTACATGAGGAGATGCCACGAGGAAAATGACGCAGGCGTTGTGACACAGCGCCGGGCTGCCACTGACTTTCTGGCAATATGTCAGGAGGACGGTCACCTGCTTCCGGACCGTGGTCGACCACTGGTAACTGAAACCACAGACAGCGAACCAGTGGTTGGGGTGGCAGGGGGACGGGGGGGGGGGGTGATGCTGCACTTACATTTCCAGAGACCAGGGCACATGCAGGCCCACCTGGGGAAGCAACGGGTTTGGTCAGGAAGCAGAGGGATAAGGGGAAGGCAGGGCCCAGAACCTTTCCTGTGTTTTCTGCCAGAAACACAAGGCAGGTGGGAGGAAAAGCTTGGGTTGGCTAGTTTGAATGATGTCATGGGCTGTGGACCGTAGGAGTGGTCTTTAGCTGTCTGGTCCCCGGCCCTGGGTGATTAGGGCAGAGGAATATTGCCTCCTGGAGTATAGGAGCCCACGGAGGAGGTGGGTCGGAGTGTGGGCTTGCGATTGCTTGTTGGCATAGGAAAGGTGTTTCCTCGAATTGGCTAGCCCTGGGGGTTTGGGCGCGTGGGCAGTCTCTCCTCAGTCAGGGATGCCACACAGGCCAGAGCAACAAGAATATACAAAATAAGAAAATAGAGTTAATGCAGAGGGCACTTCTTCAATCGGGCTATTGCTCTCTAGAATGGTTGGGCCAATTTACGTTCCCACTGAGAGTTTATAAGGGATCTAATTGCTTTGCTTCCCTTGTATTACCAGAATTTAAAAAATTGCCAATCTGAGTGATGTGAAACGCGATCTCATTGTTCACCTGACATTTTCCTGGTTCTTTGTGAGGCTGGGCATCGTTTCATCCATCCCTTGGTCAATCCAGTTTCCTCTTCTTTGAATTGCTTTTTCTTAGCCTTTTTCCTTTGGGGGTGGGGGCAGTATATGTCTTTTGTCAGTAAGGAATACATGTTGGTACGAATACTAGCTAATATTAAATGCGTCGCAAATAGCCTCTCTCAGTTTGTGACTTGTAACTTAAAAAAATTTTTTTTAAGTTTATTTATTTTGAGAGAAACAGAGACAGTGCAAGTAGGGGAAGGGCAGAGAGAGAGAGAGAGAGACAGAGAGGGAATCCCAAGCAGGTTCCCTTGGGAATCCCACAGAGCCTGATGCGGGGCTCAAACTCACGACAACATGAGATCATGACCTGAGCCAAAACCAAGAGTCGGAGGCTTAACCGACTAAGCCACCCAGGCACCCCTTAATTTTTTTATGCTGTCTCTACAATACAGAAGTTTAAAATGTATCATTCTTTTTCCTTTATGATTTACGTTTTTGTGGCTTGAAGTCATAAAAATGCTTTCCCATATAAAATAGAATCTTGGTTATTTTAAATTTTTTTTTTTCCAACGTTTTTTATTTATTTTTGGGACAGAGAGAGACAGAGCATGAACGGGGGAGGGGCAGAGAGAGAGGGAGACACAGAATCGGAAACAGGCTCCAGGCTCCGAGCCATCAGCCATCAGCCCAGAGCCTGACGCGGGGCTCGAACTCACGGAACGCGAGATCGTGACCTGGCTGAAGTCGGACGCTTAACCGACTGCGCCACCCAGGCGCCCCAGAATCTTGGTTATTTTAAATGATTTAACCATCAAGCCTAAGCTATCGGTTCAGTCTCCGTCGAAAAACTACAGTCTGGTGGGCAATTTGGCACCATCTATTTTAAAATAAATACTTGTAGAAATTTATCCTACAGACATACTCACAAGAGTCCCCAAAAATATATGCACAGGGTTGTTAAATACAGCAACATTTGTAATAGCAAAAATCTAGAAGTAACTAAATATCCATCAGTGGAAAGAAAGCTAGCTAAATGAATTATGGCACAGTCATATAATGTAATTCTCTGCAGCCACAGAAAAGAATAAGGGAGATCTGGATGTGCTCATATGGAAAGTTCTCCAAGATATATTAGTAAGTAGGGAAAATGAAAATAAAAAACCAAGGATCCAAACAGTATGCTATCATTTATGTTGAAAAGAAAAAAAAAAAAGATTCTCTGTGCACGCATGCAACATTTCAGAAATAAAACTGAGGGTGGTTACTTTGGAGGAGGGGGACCGGGGTTTGAGGGCGGCAAGGAAACCCATTTTTCATTGTCAATCTTTTGTGCTGTTTTCACTGTTATTTCCATTCCTGTAAACAAAGCAGTATCGCTGTGGATGGTCCCATTTGCTGTAAGTTGCTATTTGTTTTGGCATTTGAAATATTCCGAGGTGAAGAGGGCCTCTCGTTCCAATAGCGGAGATGAAATTGAATTATTAGAAATGGGGCAGGAGACTGGGCATCCGCAGGACAGTTTCATTACATGTGTTCTGGAGCTGGGTCGGAAGGGCAGCGCTCCCAGCAGAGAGCAAGCCTGGTGATGAGATTCAGACCGCCGCTGTCTGGGGGACAGGGGGGTTGTCTGAGAGAAGAGGGGGATGGGGCGCTGAGAGATGTGGGGGGAGGGGACACAGGAAAGACAATGGAAGGTCGGGGCAGGTCTGAGCCAGGAGGATCCACCCAGGTTCCTGCAGTCTTGGGCTGTCTGAGTCCCGAGGTCTGGGCCACCTTGCGCTGCTTGGCTGCAGGGTGAGAAGAGGCACCCTTTTCCCCAGTGGAGGAGGGGAGCCCCCAGCTCAATGCTCCTGGCAGGCAGTTCTCTGGAGAGGAAGAAAAGCCATGCTCAAAGTAGGAAAATGCTCAGCCTGCAAACGAGCATTAAAGGCACTTGAGCCTACCCTGGAGATTTTTTTTTTTTCCAACGTTTTTTATTTATTTTTGGGACAGAGAGAGACATAGCATGAACGGGGGAGGGGCAGAGAGAGAGGGAGACACAGAATCGGAAACAGGCTCCAGGTTCTGAGCCATCAGCCCAGAGCCTGACGCGGGGCTCGAACTCACGGACCGCAAGATTGTGACCTGGCTGAAGTGGGACGCTTAACCGACTGCACCACCCAGGCGCCCCGCGCCTACCCTGGAGATTTAAGAAGGAAAAGGAATCAGGTCAGCAGTCATAGAACAAAGACGAAAAGTGCTGCCAGGGTTAAACCCAGCTGCTCCTTTCAGGGCAGAGCAGTGTAGCTGGTGAGGGGCCGGGGCTCTGTGGGTTAGAATCACAGCTGCAACACTGCCCCTCTGACAGGTTACTTCACATCTCTGTGCCTTAGTTTTCTTATCTATAAAATGGGAGAATAATATTTACCCCCATAGGGGGTTGCCCTGGCATATAGTAAATGCTGATGAAGCGTTAACCTCTGTTCTTCTTTCCATATTTACCACCTTTGTAAATTCACCGTGGCTGAGGCCCTGGCAGGGACAGGGTTAGCACATGTCTGTCAGACACGTCTGTCGTGGATGAACATTAACCACGTTCACAAGCCTGATGAGTAAACTGTAAGCCAACTTGTCCATTTACATTGGTCAGCACAGCGGGTGGGTCCATCATCCTTCTCTGTGCTCCCCATGTGGGAACCTAGACTGGTGCTCAGAGGCTCCCTGGGGAGTAGAAACGGTTCTGTGCTGTTATTTGTTTCCACCTGCTTGCCTGTCAGCCCCTTAGGGGAAAGCACTTTGGTACACAGGAGGATCACAATTCATGGCTGTCAACAAAGTACTTGTTGAATGAGTAAATGGTCATAGCGCATCCCCTGTCATAGCGACACTAGAAATGATCTACATGTTGGACAACAGGGAGTTATTATTAAATGTGGTCCAGTCACCCCACAAAACCACACAGTCCTTGAAAAGGACGATTATTGCAGTTATAGAGAAAGATCGAGTTACGCTTATGATGTAGTCTTAGAAAAACAAAAGAAAACAAAATAGGCTGGACATGATGTTGATCCATCTTGGTGATATTTCGTTAACTGAAAAGGCAACGCTCAGAAGAGGGAGTATAATAAGCTACCATTTGTGTCAGAAAAGGGGCAGAGAATATAAGGTGTCACGCTCAATTATAAGCATAAAATACTTCTGAATGACACACAAGAGACTGAGAACACTGAGGGCCTGTAGGGAGGGGACAGAGAGGTGAGCAGTGGGGGACAAGTCACTGACAATTCTTCTGTACCTTCTGAATGTTGAGCCATCCGAGAATGTTTCCAATTCAAAAAATCAAATAATTTCAAATACCTGCTGGAAAGAAAGAAAGAAAGAAAGAAAGAGAAAAAAGAAAAGTTTAGGGGGTGCCTGGCTGGCTCCATCAGCAGAGCAGACGACTCTTGATCTCAGGGTTGTGAGTTCGAGCCCCACGTTGGGTGTGGAGATTACTGAGAGAGAGAGAGAGAGAGAGAGAGAGAGAGAGAAGTAAAATAAAACACTTGATGATACATAGCAAAGTAAAACAGATCCATAATTTTTTCCTACTATATTCCTCAATTCTAAGGTATGGGTTTTGCTCCCTACATTTTAAAGTTTCTGATATCAGAATGAATCTTATGATCAATGGACATCCTTAATAGGTTCTTGCAGTGGTTTCTTTTTTCCCTAAAATGCTTTTAGTAAATGGATGCTAAGTCTTAACATTGATGGTATTTTAGAATCAAGGAAAAACAGTACATAAAAATGTGGCGTGTGGAAAGGGATTGTAACAACCAAAACTGTTATGTGGTGAGGTGATGGGGATCTTTCTACTTTACAATAGTCCTGACTTGTATTTTTGTATCATCTTTTCAATAGTTTGTGGAGGTTTTTTAAAACGTATTTTAAACCATTTTTTAGGACAATCAATGGTTTGAAAGGGAGCTGTTCCCCAGCAGCAGGGTTTAGCTAACCCGCAAAGCAGTAAATCCAGGAAAATCACCCCTTCCTCAGCTTAGTTTAGTTTAAATAATTATCAGAGCCAAGTCCTGGGCCCTCCATTTAGCTGTGGTTACAAGGAAAGACTCACTTCCCGTGAATTTTTTCCAAGATACCACCTTCCAGGAATCTTGCTTCAAAAATTGATAAACACTCACTCTGCCACCAGGGGTGTTCATTCCTGCAATCGGTTTGGAACTCAGGTTTTGGTCCAAACCATCGCCATGGTTCACAAACGTTTGTTGAGTTGAGAACGCTGATAAAACCCAGTGCCCGCTGGTCAGTCTGTCATTGCAGTGAAGCACACGTTATAACCAGAAGGTGGCCCAGGAAACCTGTTGCTCAGTGTGCTGAGTGTACCCTACAGGACACAGTTCTGACATGTGCTCTGTGGGTAAAGGATTTCTTAATCAAATGAACAAGTGTAAGAAATACTGCAGATGAGATTGGGGATAAGAACTTGGAGATCCACAGTGCAAACCTTCATATTAAAGGCTCTGAAAAGTCCTGGGTGGCAGTTTCCTTTGCTTTTCTGCTTAATAGAGATTCTTAACTTATTCCTAGCTAATCAAACCCTAAATCTGTTTACCCTCTTCAGGGCAACCATGTCCCTCAGGGCAACTAAGTCCCAGAACAAGGGGGATTAAGAAAGAGCAGGAGAACGCAGTTGTGGCCAATGAGACAGAAGAAATCTGCTGGGGGATTCTAAGAAAGCCCTCTTTGTTTTTTAAAGAGACACTAATAAAAATTATGCATCCAGGATGACATGATATTATAACAGAAAATCCTAAAGGGGCGCCTGGCTAGCTCAGTTGGTAGAGCATGTGACTCTTGATCTTGGTATTGTGAGTTCGAGCACACGTTGGGTACAGAGATTACTTAAAAATAAAGTCTTTAGGTGCACCTAGGTGGTTCAGTCGGTTAGGCATCCAACTTTGGCTCAGGTCATGATCTCATGGTTCGAGCCCCATGTTGGGCTCTGTGCTGACAGCTCAGAGCCCAGAGCCTGCTTTGGATTCTGTGTCTCCCTCTCTCTCTGCCCCTCCTCTGCTTGTGCTCTCTCTCTGTCTCTCAAAAATAAAAAATAAAAAAAAAACACTAAAAATTTTTTCTTAAAAATAAATAAAATCTTGGGGCACCTAGGTGGCTCAAAAGCAATATACAGATTCAATACAACCCTCATCAGGAAATCCAATACAGTTTTCATAGAAATGGAACAAACAGTCCTAAAATTTATATGGAACCAGAGAAGATGCCAAATAGCCAAAGTAATCTTGTGAAAGAAGAACAAAGCGGGAGGCATCATGCTCCCCGATTCAAACTATATTACAAAGCTATAGTATTCAAAACAGTACGGCACTTGCATAAAAATAGACACATAGCTCAAAGGAATAGAATAGAGAGCCCAGAAATAAATGTATACAGTCAATTTATGACAAAGGAGCCAAGAACATACAATGAGGGAAGGACAGTCCCTTCAAGATGGTGCTGGGAAAACTGGACAACCACATGCAAAAGAATGAAACTGGACCCCTATCTTACACTATACCCCCAAATTAACTCAAAATGGATTAAAGACTTGAACATAAGACTTGAACCCTTGACACTAGTCTTGGTGATAGGTTTTTAGATTTGACACCAAAAGCAAATGCAACAAAAGGAAAAAATAAATATTGGGACTACTCCAAACTAAAAAACTTCCGTACAGCCAAGGAAACCATCAACAAAATGAAAAGACAACCTATGGAATGGGAAAAATATTTGCAAATCATAAATCTGCTAAGGGGTTAATATCTAAAATGTATATTTAAAAAACTCATACAACTCCATAGCAAAACAAATAATCTGATTAAAAATTGGGAAGAGGAGGGGCGCCTGGGTGGTTCAGTCAATTGGGCGTCCGACTTCGGCTCAAGTCATGATCTCGCAGTTCACGAGTTCAAGCCCCGCAGCCAAGCTCTGTGCTGACAGCTCGGAGCCTGGAGCCTGCTTCGGATGCTGTGTCTCTCCCTCTCTGCCCCGCCCCTGCTCATGCTCTGTCTCTCTCTGTCTCTCAATAATAAATAAACGTTAAAAATTTTTTTAAAAAATGGGAAGAGGATCTGAATAGACATTTTCCAAAGAAGCGCTCAATATCACTAGATGTCAGGGAAATACAAATCGAAACATCAATGAGATAGCATCTCACACCTCTTAAAATGGCTATTATCAAAAAGACAAGAAACAACAAATGTTGGCCAGAGTGTGGGAAAAAGGGAACTCTGGTGTAGTGCATTTTGGAATGTAAATTAGTGCAGTCACTATGGAAAACAGTATGAAGACTCCTCACAAAAATAAAAACAAAAAATACAATCCAACAATTCCAATTCTGGGTATTTGTTCAAATAAAATTAAAACAATGACTCAAAAAGCTATCCGTGCCACCAGGTTAGGAACAAAAGGAATGAAATCTTGCCATTGCAACATGGATGGACCCTCAGAGCAGTGTGCTAAATGAAAGAAGCCAGACTGAGAAAGACAATACCATGTGATCTCACACGTGAACTCTGAACAAACAAAAACAAAAAACCCAAGGAAGCTCATAGACAGAGAGAACCAATTGCTGGTTGCCGGAGGCAATGGAGGGCTGGGGTGGAGTGGACAAAATGCGTGAGGGGACTCAAAGGTATAAACTTCCAGTTCTAAAATAAATAAGTCCCGGGGAAGTAATAAACAGCATGGTGGTTATAGTTAATACTGTATTGCATATTTGAAAGTTGCTAAGAGAATAAATCGTGAATGTTCTCATCGCAAGAAAAAGGTTTGTAACTACGTGTGGTGACAGATACTAACTAGACTTATTGTGGTGCTCATTTTACAATATATACAAATATCCTAATTATTATGTTGTATACCTGAAACTGTTATATATCAATTACACATAAATTAAAAAAAAAAAAAAAGTCATGCATCCGATGACTGAGCAGCTCCTATGGGACCACAAACCATCCACAAGACAAAATTATAAAACGCAACTATGAAGTCACTGAAGAGTGATCAAAGCACACAGGTAATGAGGAGGAATCAACACTGGCAAGAAGGGGATAGCACTGGATAGGTTTGTTTTCTTTTCTTTCTTTCTTTTTCTTTTTTTTTTTTTTGTAAATTTTTACACGAGGGAATGCCCATCAGGTGCATGTGGGGTGGTCAAAACTGGAATAGAAGCCCACAGTTGTGCTGGCATGAAAAACAAGAGGACAGAGTTCTGGTGAACACATGGCTGGCAAGTGAGGAGCGAAATCCTAGAAAGGAGAAGGAGCCACAAAATGGGAGTCCCAAACTCTGTATGTAGACTGCACAACTCTCTGAAGCCCACTTGTGCAGGACAGACTTCAAGCAGCACAGTTAAGGCTAAAAAGGTCTACACTGAGATAGACGTCCATCCGCTCACATCCACCAGAGGGGAGACGGTGTTTGCAAAGTGGGAGTTCAGCCACGCCAACGGCCTACCGAAACAAACGCACGCAGAAAGCAACACCCTTTAGAAGAACGACAGGAATCGGGAGTCTACATCGTATCGTTTGCAATGTTCAGGATACAATCCAAAGTTACTTGACGTTAGAATAAACAGGAAAACGCGGCCCATATTGACAGAGAAAACTCAATGAATGGAGACCAACCTCCAGATGACCAAGATGTTAGAATTAGCAGATGAGCATTGTAAAGCAGCGATTATAACTACGTCCAAGAACATAAAAGAAAATAAAGGAAAGGACCAGCAATAAATGAAAAATTAGAAATCTCGGCAGAGAAACAGAAACTATAGAAAGACCATAATGGAAATTCTAGAACTGAAAAATACTCCAAAGGAAAAAGACTGGAAGAAGAAATAGCCCAGTTTTTGCCTTTGGCCAGCATCAAGAGGTGATGATTCTTTTACCACTGTCATCTTCTAGTTGCGAGGATAGCTAGCGCAAGGATGGGGCCCATGCGCCACACGAGGCAGAGCAAGAAGATGGACGGGACCGGGGTCCTTAATGATATCAGTCAGCCACTGGATTAACCAAACTGGGACCTTCCCTGGTTTCTCGCATTGGGAGAAAAATAAAAAGTGCTCATACAAGCAATTTCTATTTGGGTTTTATGTTACTTAGACGAGAAAGAAAGCATTATAAGTTGTAACACCATAGTGAAGAACTTGGCTTAATTTTGCTTAACCCAAGGTTGACCAAATTTCTGTGACCACATCTTTTTTTAACTAATACCTATGGAAATGTCAAGCACACTTAGGTGAGTCCTGTGTCGGCCCTAGTTTTTACCTTCTAAATCTGTGCCATTCAATTATATCACCTGTAGGAAGTTAAAGGCCACAGGCTGTTTTGCTCATACGAAAAAGGGGAATACATAACAACTGTCCAAACTGAGGATTTTGAAGCCTGCCTGGAATCTTCTTCTTCTTCTTTTTTTCAAAAAATTTTTAATGTATATTTATTTTTGAGAGACAGAGTGCAAGTGGGGGAGGGGCAGAGAGAGAGGGAGACATGCGATCTGAATCAGGCTCCAGGCTCTGAGCTGTCAGCACAGAGCCTGACGGGAGCTCAAATCCACCAACCGTGAGATCATGATCTGAGCCGAAGTTGGACGCTTAACCGACTGAGCCACCCAGGCATGCCTGTCTGGAATGTTCTATTAGAAAATGTCACGTTTGCAAATTACCGCAAACCCTCGTTACTGAAAATGCGGGGTGTGAACCAGCAGCAGCAACAGCATCTCATACCCCAGACTCACTGAATCGAAGATTGGCATTTATTTTTTATTATTTTTATTTTTTAGAAAGAGAGCGCAGCAGGGGAGAAAAGCAGAGGGAGAGGGAGAGAATCCTAAGCAGGCTCCATGCTCAGGCTGGAGCCTGACACAGGGCTCCATCCCACGACCTTGAGATCATGACCTGAGCTGAAATCAAGAGTCGGATGGCCTGAGCCACACAGGCGCCCCTAAGATCTGCATTTAAACAAGACTTCCAGATGATTCATACACACACCGAAGTTTGAAAACTACTACAGACAACATGTTGTAGTATAGATGTTAGCTGCGTTATCATTAATGAAAACAAAACATAGTAATTAGTTAATTTCTTAATCTGCTTTCAGAGACCTTCAGATAATCATCTCATTTGGCTTTCACATCAATACTGAGTTGGAGGTTTTTTTAAACCCCCGTTTACAGAAAAGAAAATGAGGCTCAGAGTAATAAAGTGATATTTATTATATTGAGTTTCACTAGTCCTATCCCGGGGGTAAAGGTGGCCAATTCATTATTCAGATGCTGTCAGGGTTTTTGATAATGCAGACATTTGACGTCCTAGACTGGGTGGTCAGTCCCTTCCGTCCCTTCGGACATCCCTTCCAGTCTCTGCTACGATTGTACTCCTCTCTCAATGCCCAGGGCTGTCCTGCCCCTTAGGAGGAAAAATACGACAACCCAGTTCACAGTTCAACCTGTCTGCTTAGCCAGGCTTCAGAGAGGACTCAAGCCCCAGTGGGAGTTCTTGAGCCCAAGGCTGAATAGCCAGGGTAACAGATTCCAGGTCTAGAAAGCCAGACGGGTGCTTACACCAGCCTAGCAAGGACTTTTAAACTCCACTCCAGTTGGAATAGCCCGTTCTAATCAATTAGAGGATCAAGGCCAAGATGTTATTAAGCTGTGATTGAAAATAATTCAGGATTTGTGAGAAAAGAACAGAAGCATTTATTTCTCATGAAACTTAAGTATTGTTTACACCTCAGAGGGGTTTTTTTGTTGTTTTTTTTTTAACAATTGATGATGTTGGATTATTTGCTTGGCTATTTAATGGTTACTTTGTTTAGCTGTTTGACCAAGGGGTGCGATTTTTTTTTTTTTAATGTTTATTTATTTTTGAGAGAGAGAGAGGGACAGAGCACGAGCAGAGGAGGGGGAGAGACAGAGGGAGACACAGAATCTGAAGCGGGCTCCAGGCTCTGAGCTGTCAGCACAAAGCACGACGTGGGGCTCAAACCCACGGACCGTGAGATCATGACCTCAGCTGAAGTCAGATGCTTAACTGACTGAGCCACCCAGGCGCCCCGCGGTTTTGTTTTTTAGAGGAAATATTTTGCCTTCTAGCTCAGTTAGCAATATTTACAACATAAGCCCCGTATCCAGACCAGATGAACTCAGGATCAGAGCAGCATACCCTGACTATAAGGATCCTAAGATGAAAAAAACAGTGGCGAGGGCTCAGCTTCCAAGGTGAAAATAGCCACTACACATACTAAGTTCTTCCTGAGTCAGGCAATCCATTCTCGCGACTTTAACATTAAACACATTCTCTCATGCAATCATAGAAGCATTTTGGTTCTACCAATTTGCAAAAGCAATTTGACTATTCAGAATCATAGCACCATTTTGGAAAGCAATTTGGCTATTTACCAAAAATCATAGCAGTTGTGTCTTGGGTGAGGTCCACTGCTTCCAACTCACTTCTTTGAATGAGTTATTCCATCTCTGGAAACTTATCCTCATAATCTTAAGTCAGAGGAAAAACTCTGGCCGGAAGAACTCACCACAGCGCTATGTTGAATATTCAAGCATTGGAAATTCATAACAACTGAGAGTAAGAGAATAGTTAAATGACCTACCGTGTATCCACCTAATGATGCTAAGTAGCCACATTTTATTTATTTATTTATTTATTTTGATTTTTTATGCTCAATGCCCGTCACCCACTTTCCCCTCCCTCCCACCCAAGTAGCCATATTTTATTTTATTTTTTAATTTTTTTTTAACGTTTATTTATTTTTGAGACAGAGAGAGACAGAGCATGAACAGGGGAGGAGCAGAGAGAGAGGGAGACACAGAATCTGAAACAGGCTTCAGGCTCTGAGCTGTCAGCACAGAGCCCGACGCGGGGCTCGAACTCACGGACCGTGGGATCACGACCTGAGCCGAAGTTGGACGCTTAACCGACCGAGCCACCCAGGCGCCCTCAAGTAGCCATGTTTTAAATGATGCTTACATTCAAAGTATATTCACATCGCCTTCAGCACACAGCACGTGTCTCCTCCACTGGGATCCTTGACATCAGCCACTGGGTTTTCAGACTCCTTTTATTTCGCACAGCCTGCAGCCCAACCCCAGCACCCAATCACTGAGTCCTATTGATTCTACCTCCTAGCTTCCCTGAGCTCTCTTTCTATTCCTTCAACCAAGGCCTGCACCCAGCGCCTCCTTAAATCTCTCAGGTGGACTCCTGCAGTCCTGTGGCTAACAGTGCTGTATCGTTTAGTTTGCTCTTGGCTGCAAGTAACAGAAAACGCAATGCAGAGTGGCTTAAATCATGAGGAAAGTCTGTTCTTTTTGTTTGGGAGAAAACCCCTTTCCAGAAAGCCCTCCAGAAGACGCTCCCTCAGGGTCCACTGGCCAGCGTTGGGTCACACATCCATGCCTCAGCTGCAGGGGAGGCTGGGAAGGCCATCATGTGCCATTTTCATCTTTTTTTTTTTTTTTAATGTTTATTCATTTTTGAGAGAGCAGGAGCTGGGGAGGGGCAGTGAGAGAGGGGGGGGGGGGGGCGAGGGGGGGGGGGGGGGGGGGGGGCGGGCAGACACAGAATCCAAAGCAGGCTCCAGGCTCCGAGCTGTCAGCACAGAGCTCGTCGCGGGGCTCGAACCCATAAACTGAGAGATCATAACCTGAGCTGAAGTCGGACACTCAACCGACTGAGTCACCTAGGCTCCCCATTAAAAAATTTTTTTTAATCTTTATTTGTTTTTGAGAGAGTGAGAGAGAGAGAAAGAGAGAGAGAGAGAGAGAAACAGAGCACTGGGGGGAGGGGGGGTGGTGGGGAGTAGGAAGACAGAGACAGACAGACAGAATCCGAAGCAGGCTCCAGGCTCTGAGCTGTCAGCACAGAGCCCAACGCAGGGCTCGAATTCACAAGCCGAGATATCATGACCTGAGCCAAATTTGGACACTTAACCGGCTGAGCCACCCAGGCGTCCCACATGTGGCATTTTCAAACTCTACAGTGAGTTTGGAAGAGAGTAGGCTGAAGAGGTAGCTTCTATGAGGGCAGGGACTCAATAGTATCTGTCTCAAAATCCCTGCCTGGGTCTCCCACCCCTTTAACCCATTTCCAACACTGCCATCATTCATTCATTCATTCATTCAGTTAATGATTCATCCATTGATGAATCAGGTTAATTTTCAATGGCCATGGGCAGCGGGGGGGGGGGGGGGGAATAGAGCACAGAGATCCATACCAGCTCTCACCTGCTTCTGCCTACAATCAACATGTATCAATTCTGCTCACATTTTATTGGCTAAAGCAGGTCGTACAGCCACACCTAACTTCAAAAGGGGATAAAAGTGAGATCATCCTCTGTGCAGGGTAAATAACACTACCAGTTACCACATTCAGCAAATATTTATTGAGCATTGATTACATACTAGGGAAGGTGCTGGAGGTGCGTTGGGAAGAAACACAAAGTACTGCATCTGTTCCAAAAGCATTTACAGTCTAGAAAGGAAGCAAGTTCTTCCGCCATGCCCTCATGCTAACATATAAAGACTCCCACTGTACCACCTCTTACATTTTTATTGCATTAAAAACAAACAGTCAAAAAATTTGGCTGTCTGCTCGAATAGACTGTAAAACCCTAAAGAGGTCTTCTCCCTCCCTGTAAACCTAATACCTCGAATGGCGCCTAGAGCTAGTCGAAACTTAATAAATGTTTGCTGAATGATATAGGAGATAGGTTGGGCTCAGCTATAAGGAACAGGAAGCCCCGCTGACAGCAGCTTAAATAAACAGCGCTCGTGCGTTCACACAGTGACGAGTCTAACAGCCAGCAGCTGCCGTGGTTGGTTTCTCTGCACCCAAGCTCTTTCCAGCCTTATGCCAGGACATGCTCGGCTTATTGGCTTTTTCTCCTTGTGACTGTGCCTCAGGGTCACAAGACCGCTGCCACTGCTCCGCGTAATGTATTTACAGTTAAGGTGAGAAAACATAGAAGTGGCGGGGGGGTAGGAGGGGACTCTCCTCCGGTGACTGTCCTTTATCTCAAGGCACAAAAGCTTTCCCAGAAGCCACCCAGGAGCGGATGTCTCACAGCAAACCATGGATCACATGGCCACCCCAAGCCTCAAGGAAGGCCGAGATAAAGAGTCCCTAGATTTCCAGTCTCTGTGGTTGGATGTGGCAAAGAAGGGGCTGGGAACCGTGCGGGGAAAAACCCGAAAGGGTTCGCCACCAGTGCAAAATCTGTGCTCAACAAATGTTTATTGGTGGAAGTTCAGATTTTCATAATCTGGCTCTTTGTTGATTTTTCACCACCCAGAAAGAAACTCATCATTGTTGTGCCAAACCAGCCTGAGTGCATCTTCTGTTCACGCCGGCCCCTAGGCCAAACGGGTTACATGAATTTTCTAATTCAGTCTTTGCAACCTCATGACAAAGTTCTGATCAATCTGTTTTACATATGAAGCAATTGTATCCCAGGGTAGTTAAACAACCCGTCCAACCTGTTCACTTACCAGCTAATAAGTGATAACACAGGGGCTTGAACTCCAGTGTCTTGAGTCTAGAGCCCGTGTTCCTACCCTAGAGCTTTAGGTCTAGAGGGCACTAGAGAGCTCATTAGAACTAAGCCCTTTATTTTCATGGTGCCAAAGCCCAGAGATGGCAGGTAACCTGCTCAAGGTCAACCAGCAAGCCCAGGGCAGAGCCGGGTCCAGGCCCCAGGAGTCCTGACCTGACTCGCAGGTTCCCTCTACCACAGTGCACTGCCTCTATTTAGAAATCTCACGGATTCACTGATCTTTAAAAAGATGAACTGCCAAACTTGGGATCCCGTTGACAATGCAGTTAAAAAAATAACTATTGGACTTAGGGTTGGGCAAATCGGAACAAGTTGTTTCCTTTTTGGAGTCAAAACCTGGTGATGAGTTGGTCCAAACTCCTTTACCCATCTCAGTGGAAAGGTATCAGTGACCCATCTGAGACTCCAGTCTGCACACTATTTTCTCAAGTCGTAAGAGAAAGGAGAAGTTCAGAGCTTCAGCTGGGACTTCCCGAGATCACTTCAGACTCCAAGCTCATGGCCCAGAAATGCCTTCCTTGGGGTGTGTAAATACGTCCTGTCTATCACACAGCCTTGGGAAGCCTCTCGATAGAGTAGAATGTATCTGATTCAAATTCTCCTTCCACCATGGACTAGCTGTGGGAACCCACCAAGTGGGGCTCGGGTACAGAAAGCCCCCGGCACAAAATGGCACGCGGTAGGTGTCGGTCCCCTTTCCTGGTCTACTTCCCCTTCTGACTCAGGGCTGAAAGTGCAGCCGGCAGGTGACCTAACCAGCAATGCCCGTGTTACCCGCACCACGCCCTGTTTCAGGAAGGTCAAGTTCCTTTTGCCGACAGGACTCACAACTGTTGGGGGAAGAGTTTGCTGGAATTGAAAAGTCACTGGGCTGTGACATTTAAGGCCCTGGAGAGTGAAGGTTATGGGCATAGGCTCTTGAATCACACAAGGGTTTGGATTTAGGCTCTGACACTTCCCAAGTCTGTGTGTTGCTGTGTAACCTACTTGCGTCTCAGTCTCCCTCTCCATGCAATGGGGGTATATTATGATAGTGCCTACCTGGGGGGGGGGGGGGGTTTTGGGGGGGGGAGATGAGAGAATGTGGCCTGAGAGCCAAGGACCGCGAGTCTACCCCACAGGGAGCATTGTGTTCACATTTGATGGAGGCCCGTAGGATCCTTCAGTCTCTTCCACAGACAGCTTTTTTCTTTTTTTTCTTTTTCTTTTTTTTTTTTTTTTTTTTTTAATGTCTATTTATTTTTGAGACAGAGAGAGACAGAGCATGAACAGGGGAAGGTCAGAGCGAGGGAGACACAGAATCTGAAGCAGGCTCCAGGCTCCGAGCTGTCAGCACAGAGCCCGACGCGGGGCTTGAACTCACGGACCGTGAGATCATGACCTGAGCCGAAGTCAGATGCTTAACCAACTGAGCCACCCAAGCGCCCCCACAGACAGCATTTTTCATCTGAGCCCTGAGTGTGGCATAGACAAAACATTTTCTCTGCCTCTTTTAGGGGTAAGGACAGTTGGGCAAGTGACTGCATGTGACATAGCAGTAGCAGAGAACCCAGGACCATGGGGCAGGAGACCTGGATTTAACTGGGTGGGGATTTTGCAGAATGACTAGGATCTAGCAAGCTTGAGATGTGAGAGGTGTAGGCAAGAAAGAAAAAGCCGTAGTGACTAACTGGGGAGTTGAGGCTGGGAAAGGAGGGGAGGCGGGGCTTGGAGGGGACAGTGAAAAGGTAGTGAGTCAGTGACTGTGGGGCCCTTCGAGCCGAAGGCTTGAAGGAAGGAGCTAGGAAGAAATTTGAACATGGGATCTTCGGAGGGCCCAGGGCTTGACCGTGGGGCTGAGTAGCTGAGCCATTGCAGGAGAGGAAATCAGGGAACGGGGAGGCCAGGACATCAGTGGATGACAGACGAAAGCACCAAGCACGGTGGCAGGACCAGTGGAGAGAGGACAGTAATCGGGGAGCTAAGACCCTCAGGTAATCCATTAAACTGACAGCGGTGAGTGGCGGAGCTTATAAGGACATATTTACCAGTGCAATTTAATGTTACATTTCGGGAAGTCCTCTGTTGCTTTTATAAGACCTACAGGAAGGGAGAGAGCTGTTTCTGTCACGAAAGGCAGGCCTGAGCATTAAAGGGTGGGGAAGTACCTGGGAGAGACTTGTTTCGTCCAGGATCCAAGTTGTCAGCCTAAGAGACGGAGCTCTACGCACAGCCCTAAGCTGATGGGAAGGTGTTTTGTTTTTCAGGCGTGAGGGGTCTTCTTGCTTCTCCTGAAATACCAAGGAAGCAGCCACCATTCCAACAAAAATTTGCAATAATGCAATGATGCAATGATGCAATAATGCAGTAATGCAATAATGCAATTATAATGATAATTTAGGAGTGTCATCTATGGGAAGCCGTTGACTGAGAGGCCCTGGTGTAGGGGAGTGAAGAATTTGGGTTCTGCCTGGTGTTAATCCCAGCCCCGCTCCTCACTCGTCCTCAGTTCACCGGATCGGACAGCGGGGGTCATAACAGCACCTACCCCTTCCGCCTCTGAGAAGTAAATGAGCGGATATATGCAGAGAGATTAGCCTGGAGTGTGGGAGGACTAAAAGAAATGTTGGCTAGATATTCTACTCTTTCTCATCTCTGTTGGCAAATAAACAAGCAAATAAAAGCAGGCCTGGAAGGCCCCGCATCCTTCCTATTTCTCTGCATGGAAAACCAGCCAGAGATCAGAGCTGAGACATGGGTCCTTCCTCCACTCATTGAGAGCCGCTGGGAGGCAGTGTGGGCCAAGGTCAGGGAGTCCGCTGGGCGTGAGGAGCCCTGGGATTTAGTTCCTCCTCAGCCTCCGAGGCCCCAGCCGAGTGCACCCAAGGGCACGCCTGGTGTCCCTGAGCCTCAGCTTGCCCACCTGCAAAAGGGAGCGATCATCCCCCTTTGAGGAAAGATTCCACGAAGGTAAGTGGTGACTCTCTGGAGGAGTGTGTGTGGCTCACTGTGTTGAGTGCCTGCCTCCTGCGCACTTAGCACAGAGATTCAGAATTTGGCCCATGGAATTTCCCCTGCCAAGAAGCACCCAAAAGATAGCCAGAGTCTATGGGAGAAAATGCTAGAGGGGTCAGGTTACAGGAGGAAGTGTTTTTATTGTTAAGCCTATGAGCAGAATTGGGGAGAATACAATGGTGGTACTGAGTGTAGTCAGTAATTCTCGTCCAAGAGCTCCTCCCAAAAGATATTCCTGCTCATGGAAAATGACCAGAGCTCAAGGCTGTTCACTGCAGAATGGTTTAGAGCAGCATGAGTTCAGAAGCCCCCTGAATACCCACCAAAATGAGCAGGGGTTGTATACATGGGCTATAAAGCAGGATAAGGAGGGGTGCCTGGCTGGCTCAGTCAGTGGAGCATGTGACTCTTGATCTCAGGGACGTGAGTTCAAGCCCCATGTTGGGCATGGAGCCTATGGAAAGGAAAGGAAAGGGAAAAAAAAGAAAAGAAAAAAGAAAAGAAAAGAAAAGTTCTCCGTGAACTGACGTAGAAAGACTGCTGAGAATACTAAGGAAAAAAAAAAACTAGGTGCAAAGCAGTATGTAGGATGCTACCATTTTTTGTTCAAAGAAGCCGGGGAGAGTATCTATGGAATATTTTTATTTATATAGGCACAGAAGATGCTAAAAGTAGTTATAAGAAACGAGTCCCATAGTCCCATTAGTTGTCTCTAGGAAGGATAGGAAGAGGAGTATCACTGTATATCCGTCTGCCCTTTTTGATTTTGGAGGCCCTGTAAATGCAGTATGTACAGGGGAGGGGGTGGGGCGAGGAACACTGTGTGGGCTGTGGAATCAGGGAGCCGGACGTGAATCCTAGCTTCACCTCTTCCCAGTTGTGGGAGCTTGCATGAGCCGCTCAACCTCTTTGAGGCTCCGTTCCTGCATGAAAGGGGCATAATAATGTGGTAACACCTCCTGGTGTAACCCACCTGGACTCGGGAGACTGAGGCTGAGTTTAAAGCACTCAGACGGAAAATGGTTGCTGTAGCCGGTTCACAGCCAGGGCTTCCCACTCTCCAGATCAGCTTCCAGACTTCCTGGAGGGTACATGCAATGCCCCAGGCACCCAGCCCCAGGGACTCCCTGTGCCTCCGGGCTACCAGGTCCAAGCAGAGGGTGTGTGGGGCTGGGGGGCGAGGGGAGTGTCCTGAGTCAAATGCAATACAATTCTTCCTCCCAGAGAAAAACCCTGCAGATAGGCTGCTGGGCTCTCTGGTAACAGGGATCAGCTCTACTGAGCCCCACACCCCTTCACGCTGCTCTGCAGCCCCTCACTCTGTTGAAAACAGCAATTCTCAAACATGACAGCGTGCGTCTGAATAGTAGGTACACCTCAGATTCCTGAGTCCTCCCTAGGACCTCGCTTGCCCACTGAGGCCTCCAAGATGGAGATCCAGCCACATCTCCAGCACTCGGTCCCACACCTTTTACACTCCATGTCTCTCCCCAGATCACTCACCCCTCCTCAAGCATTTTCCACCTTCACTCTCCACGCTTCGGATTTCAAGGATCTCGTCCTCAAGGGAGGTTTCCCCACTTGTCTAAATGATGCCTGTCTTGATGGATCCAGCACAAATATCTCCTCCTCCAGGAAGGCCCTCTGATTTCCCCCTTCCTCCAGGTACTTTCAGACTCAGAATCTGCATCTAAAATAGCACCACCGTGGCTTCCTTGAATTAGAAGTATCCTCGGTAACAAAGAGAGCTATGACTCACAAGGGCCTGAACGTGGGGTGCTTTGTAAACATCAGCCCCACGGTGCCCTGAGCCCCAGAGACATGTTACTGTCCCCGTTCTATAAAGAAGTGAGCTTCAGGGACATGGGGGTTTGTTCAGGGTATCATAGCTGATGGGTGTTGGATTGGAATCCATCCTAGCCCCTCCGGTTGTTTCTGTGTATGTGCTGCCCCGACCCCTTTGAGACTATATACTCCCTTAGTTTCTATTCTTCTCCATCAGGGCCGAGCCAAGTCCAGCCCCTCAAGGAATACTAATTCTGAGACAGGGATGGTCATAAGAAGGAGATGCTGGGGCAGGGACTGTCCCTGAGTGATCTCTCTGGTGGTGGGGGTGGCGGTGTAGACGCCAACAAGATGGTTCTGGGTTGGTGCAGAGGGAAGGACGGGGCGCGGGGGTGGGGCGGGGGAAGATGAACATCATCATCTGAGGAAAAAGACAATGCAATGAAACAAGACAAGGCATATACGGCTCCCACCTTGGGGAACTCAGGGAATGAAGGGAATTTTCTGGAAATAGGCACAGTGCCAGAGGTGAGCAAAAACGGTCTTCCATTTTCATCTAAACATTTCAGGACGTTCCTGTGTAAGAAAAGTACACAGACTCCTCCGCGAACAGATACACTTTACCACCAACATACACGTATTCATTGCGGAATTGTCTGGGAAACACTGGGGCCAACTCCGTGTGTATCAATAAGGAATTGGTCACATCAGTCAGATTTTCATCTGATAGGTCACTCTCCAGCCCAAGAAAGGAGGAAGAAGTTCTCATTGCTCTGATATGGAACAATCACAAAATATATTTTAAAGAAAAAATGCGATGTGCATAATGGGGCGCCTGGGTGGCTCAGTCGGTTGGGCGGCTGACTTCGGCTCAGGTCATGATCTCGCGGTCCGTGAGTTCGAGCCCCGCGTTGGGCTCTGGGCTGATGGCTCAGAGCCTGGAGCCTGCTTCCGATTCTGTGTCTCCCTCTCTCTCTGCCCCTCCCCCATTCATGCTCTGTCTCTCTCTGTCTCAAAAATAAACAAACGTTAAAAAAAAAAATGCGATGTGCATAATCAGGAAAAGAAATCTTTTTTAAGTTTGTTTATTTATCTTGAGAGAGAGAGAGACAAAGAGGAGGAGGGGGGCAGAGAGAGAAGGAAAGAGAATCCCAAGCAAGCTCTGTTGCTGTCAGTGCAGAACCCTGCATGGGCCTCGATCTCACCAACCGGAATATCACGACCTGAGCCAAAATCAAGAGTTGGGTGCTTAACCGACTGAGCCACCCAGGTGCCCCAGGGAAATAAAATTTTAAAGCATGCTGAGTGATAATTTTACACGTTATCAGTCTGGAAATTTTTCAAAACTGTTAATTCCAAGTGTTGGCGGGGAAGTGGGGCAAAGGGAATTCTTAAGCATGTTGGCAAGTGTGTGAATTGATACAACCACTCTGGAAGACAGCTTGGCATTATCTGCTGAAGTTGACAAGGTGCATTCCCTAGGATCCCGCAAATTGCCCAAGGAAGATCTGTACCCAAGTCCCCAGCAAGGTCCCCAAACATACACACCAAAAAAGAAACAATAAACAACATTCACACCAGTACTGTTCCTAGAAGCAAAAAATTGGAAGCAACCCAAATGTCTTAAATGGTACAATGAAAACTTAATGCCATTATCTGAACACAATGGAATTCATACAGAGTGAAAATGAACCGGCTTGCAGGGGCACCTGGGTGGGCTCAGTCAGTTAAGCGTCCAACTTCAGCTCGGGTGACAATCTCACGGTTCGTGGGTTCGAGCCCCGTGTCGGGCTCTGTGCTGACAGGTCAGGGTCTGGAGCCAGCTTTGGATTCTGTGTCTCCTTCTCTCTCTGCCCCTCCCCTATTCATGCTGTCTCTCTCTCTCTCTCAAAAAAAATGAATAAACATTAAAAAAAATTTTAAGATTTTTTTTTAAACATTTATTTATTTTAAAAATTTTCTTTTTAATGTTTATTTATTTTTGAGATAGAGACAGAGCATGAACGGGGGAGGGTCAGAGAGACAGGGAGACACAGAATCCGAAACAGGCTCCAGGCTCTGAGCAGTCAGCACAGAGCCCGACGCGGGGCTCGAACTCACGGACCGCGAGATCATGACCTGAGCCAAAGTCGGACGCTTAACCGACTGAGCCACCCAGGCGCC
Source organism: Panthera uncia (assembly GCF_023721935.1). Lineage (NCBI taxonomy): Eukaryota > Metazoa > Chordata > Mammalia > Carnivora > Felidae > Panthera > Panthera uncia. The sequence continues at coordinate 6,332,029 of NW_026057580.1, forward strand.
CCAACATTTATTTATTTTTGAGACAGAGAGAGACCGAGCATGAACAGGGAGGGGCAGAGAGAGAGGGAGACACAGAATCTGAAACAGGCTCCAGGCTCTGAGCGGTCAGCACAGAGCTCGACGTGGGGCTCAAACTCACGGAGCGCAAGATCGTGACCTGAGCTGAAGTCGGACGCTTAACCGACTGAGTCACCCAGGCACCCCGAAAAAAGTTTTAGAAATGAAGAAAATGAACCAACAGCCATGCATATCAGCATAACTGAATCTCAGAATCATAGTCATGGATGGTATCAAAGCAAGTTGTGTAAGGCTGCATGCAATATACTTCCTTCTCTTCAAAATCAAAAAGGTGAGTCACTACACAATATTTATCGTGTGCTGGGGTGCCTGGGTGGCTCAGTCAGTTGAGCATCCGACCCTTGATTTCAGCTTGGGTCATGGGTTGTGGGATCACACCCCAAGTTGGGCTCCATGCTCAGCTTAAGATTCTCTCCCTCTCTCTCTTCTCCCCTGCTCACTCTCTCTCTCTCTCAAGAAAAAAAAAATTAAATGAATGAACACATAAACAAACAAATAAATAGTGTGCTGATTTAAACATATGGTAGGACTATAAAGGGAAAAAAAAGGGCATGACAAGTATAACATTCAGAGTAGTATTTGGGGAAAGAGAAGGCGGGGTGGGAATGGCCACAGAGATGTTAGAAGTTCTGCTTCTTTGTCTAGGGCAGGTGGCAGTTACCAGGCGGCTTATCGTGCGATGGATTTTTTAATTTATATATTATTGTATAACTGCTATTTTTGTATCTGCTCAATATTTAATAAAAACAAAAAATTTTTTAAAACAAGGCCTAGGCCAGTGTGAACAGTTTGCTCCCGTTTGTATAACAAAGGGACCCACACCAGCACGTGCACGTACAAGGGTATTAATGTTTGTCTGGAAAGTTCCACATGCAACTGGCAAAACTGGTTGCCTCTGGCAGGGGAACTGGGAGACTGGGGACAAGGAATGACAAACTTCCTTGAATTTTTAAAATTTTGAATCACGTAAACGGGGCGCCTAGGTGGCTCAGTCGGTTGAGCGTCCGGCTTCTGCTCAGGTCATGATCTCACGGTTCATGAGTTCGGGCCCCACGTTGGGCTCTGTGCTGACAGCTCAGAGCCTGGAGCCTGCTTCGGATTCTGAGTCTCCCTCTCTCTCTGCCCCTCCCCCACTTGCCCTCTGTCTCTCTCTCTCTCTCAAAAATAGAAAAAGAATTAATTTTTTTTTAAATTTTGAATCACATAAACCAACTTAAATTAAAAGTAATAAAATTTGAGGGGTACCTGGGTGGCTCAGTTGGTTGAGCATCTGGCTCCTGGTTTTGGCTCAGGTTGTGATCTCACGGTTCATGGGTTCGAGCCCCACGTGGGATTCTCTCTCTCTCAAAATAAATACATAAGCTTTAAAAAATAAAATTTGAAGACAGAGAAACAGGGTGGGGGCCCGTGGGAGGGAAAAGGAGGGTGTGAGGGAAGGAGGAGGGATGGAGCAGGAGGAAGACTGGCCAGACTCTGGGTGCCAAAAACTTCCTGTGTGCCCAGGGTCGCGCGTGGAGCCAGAAACCCCTCGGACGGGCCAGGGGGGGCCTGTGTCCTCATCCCACAGCTCAGGCCTAGAACCAGATCACTGTCTTGCCCCTAAGGACAGAGCCACCTTCCGACAGTTGCCCAAGTCAATTCTGGCTCTGCAATCTTTTGTCTCCAAACAAGGTGTCCTCAGGTCTCTTTCCCTGACCCTGCCGTCTTAGCTCAGACCTTCTCCCCACCGGTGATTTGAGCAATTCCTTTGAAGTTGCTTCAGGGCCTTCTGAGCCTTCATCCTCGATGACTCTGAAATGTGCTTCTGCGTCGTGAAGGACAGTTAACAGCACATGGGCTCTCTTCACCCCCATTCTGATCCTCCCCTGAAGGACATCAAAACAGGCTCGCACCTCCTTCATTCACAGGATACCAGTTCAGTCCCTGGAGGCTTGGGTCCGTAAGTGAGGGGAGGGGGCCTGAGGCTGGGCTCAGTCCCCCCTGCCCAGTAGCCAGGGATGAGGAGAGGGCCAGGGAGGGTTGTGTTACTCTGAACTTAGAGGTGCCTTATTTCACAAAGAGCCGGTGCAGGCATCTGTGTGGCGCTGAGACGTGGGTTCCCTGATGGAAAAGGACCTAGCAAAGTAGGGCTGTACAGCAGGGGACAAGCCCGGCTGTATAGTGGAACTCAGGGAGCCTGTCAACAAACCCCTCCAGGGCCAAGGCATGGGCTGACGGTGCTAAGCACCGAGGGTGTGGAGCAGCTGGCTGTGGGAGAGCAGCCAATGGAAACTGGGAGAAACTCCTAAGGCTTAACACATAAACTTTAAGCTAGAGCTAAATGCTTAAAGCTAAACCCTGTGACCTAGCACTCCTGGGGATAGTCTGAGGAGAAATGGGCACTGTGTCTACAAAACGTCATGTACAAGAATGTTCACAGCAGTGTTATTCGTGAGAGCCCCAAACCGGAAACAACCCAAGACCAGCAGGAGGGCGGACAAATTGTACAATGGAATACTCTTCAAAGCAAACTACAGCTACATGCAAAACAAGGATGGAGTTCAGAGGCATAACGTTGAATTAAAGACGCCAGACTCAACGGGCGCCTGGGTGGCTTAGTCGGTTGAGCGTCTGACTTTGGCTCAGGTCATGATCTCGCGGTTTGTGAGTTGGAGCCCCCTCACTGCCGTCAGCGCAGAGCCTGCTTTGGGTCTTCTGTCCCCCTCTCTCTCTGCCTCTCCCCTGCTCGCACTCTCTCTCTAAAAAATAAATAATAAAAGTAAAAAAAAAAAAAAAAAAAAGCCAGACTCAAAAGATCACAAACTGTATGTGTCCATCATATGAAGTTCAAGAACAGGCAACACTAATCTATGGCCATAGAAGGCTGGACAGTAGTTACCCCCTTAGAGAAGGGGGATATTGACTGGGAAGGAATGGGAGGAACTTTCTGGGGCACTGGAAGTGTTCTGGACTTTAATTTGGGTGGTGGTTTCATGGGTAGATACACATGTAAAAATTCATGGAGATTAAACTTAAGGTTTGTAAGGTTTGTAACTGTCATATGTAAAGTTATATCTAAAACAACAATAAAATTCAAGGTCTAACGTTCCACCGCTCCTCAACACAGGGTCTTGCCCTCAACACAGTGTTGTGTGTACCTTGGAGTGACCTCGTAGGCCAGGTGCTGGTGGCTGTACCTGAGCACAGAGTGGAAACTTCTCAAACTAGAGAAGAAAGTATATGGCCATTGGGCGGCGGGGGTGGGGGTGGGGAGGGGTGTCTCCTTATTCGCAGATGTTTGAACACAGGGCAGAATTTGGTCTAGGACTTATTTCCATGGAAAGGCACACCCAATAGCAAATTTCTTGGGATAAAAGTATATAACGCCCATTCAATTTCAACTGCTGGAGGCTGCCACTATGTTAGCAAAACAGAAGGAAAAAACAAAAACAAAAACAAAAACAGCCAATAGTTGGCTTGGGCCAGTTCATGATACACAAAGGAAGAAAAGGCTGGAGAGGTGTTGGGCCTCGTGTTCCGATCATGCCAAGACCTTCTGCACAGATGTCAGAACCCACACCCTCTTGGGGAGGCCAATTTCTCAGCTACCCAGTACAAGAAACTGCAATACATGCTTTACTTAGAAAACACAAGAGACTATAAGGACTTACATTAAAGTGGTTGGAAATGGTTATTTCTGGGTAGTTCGAATAATTTTTCTTTCTCCTTTGCACTTAAAAAAAAAATCCCAAATGAGGTAGCAAACAACACATTTTATAACCTTCCTGCCAGCCCAGATAAAATCCCCTGGGGGATCTTTCTAGACTGTGAAGCCAGGGGAGAAGAAGCCCTCCCCCGGGGCCCTGTGCATCTTGCACCCTTGCCCATCAGGAGCCAACAGTGTCACATTGCCAATACTGCCTCTTTGTCCCCCAAAGGAGCCCATGCAAAGCTGGAAGGAAGAGGAAGGAATTCACACACTGCCACAGGAGAAAGCAGTTAGACTGAATTCAGCCACTTCCAACCCCGGGGCCAGGCAAAGGACACAATGTTCTTTGAAAGACAACAACCCTTCTGAAATTTGGGGACGATTAGATTTTTCTACTCTGCGTAGCCGGAGTCTTGGCCCTCTCAAAAATATTAAAATTGTTGGAGTGCCCGGATGGGTCAGTCGGTTGAGCGTCTGACTTCAGCTCAGGTCATGATCCTGCGGTTCACGAGTTCGAGCCCCACACTGGGCTCGCTGTTGTCAGCCTGTTAGCGCAGAGCCCGCTTCGGATCCTCTGTCCTCCCCCGCCCCTCCCCCACTTGTGCTCTCCCCAAAATAAATACATATTTTTAAAAAAACAAAAAGAAAATTAAAATGGTGGAAAACACACACACGCACATCTTTTCTTTCCATCCCTAGAGCCCTCTGCTACCCTTGAAGGGAAAAGGCAAGCAGAAGGGCACCCCCAAGTGCCTGGGGGGTGTGGAGGGGCCTGCAGACACAGGGGTAGTCAAGGCCTCACCCTCTATCTCCCCTCAGCATCCCCCCCAGAGCCTGGCAGTCTGATCACTCACCCCTCTCCTCTCAAGAGTCAAAGCTCACAGCCTAGTCAGGTGGGGAGAGTCCATCTGGAAGGCAAATTCACACTCAAGTGTTAATAGCAATATATTAAAGGAAGTGGCCAAGCTGACAGGGTTAAGCAAATGTTTTTAATTATGTTTTAAAACTCATTAGGAAAACGGGGTTTTGTATTCCTACTCAGTACCCCCACATGCTCCAGTATCATAATATTTTAGACTTGGGTCCATGACTTTTAATCGCAGGATTGATCAGATTCATTAAGGACACTTCTGCTCACCTTGAGGGCTCTGAATACACGGGCTGGTGGAGAGTAGAAAGTGCTGGTTTCTGGGTTCTTTCTGGTCCAGCGCTGCCTTTTCCTGCTCTGTGAGGCTGAGTGCATGTGACCTGCCTCCTTCTGTGAAATGAGGGGTGAGTGGGTCTAGCTGATCCCTAGGGCTTGACTGCCTCTGTGTGAGGCCCTCTCCAGGGAGCAGACCCCTCTGAAGGCACCGTTTTCCTCTTTTCTTCCCCAATCCCAGCCTCCAAATATAAGAGGCTTTCCTCAGGTCTGTCCTTTCCCTCCTTGGCCATTGTCCTAACTGCCCTGGTGTGCTCCCGTGCCTCCACATTTCTGTCATCTGCTCCCACCTTCCTCTTGAACTGCCCAGTCCCGTCTGCTTGCTGGGGGGTTTTTCTCAGATATCCTGCAGCCAATACAAGCTCCTCAAAACTTAGCTCTCCTTCCTCCCCTTCAAACTCACTGCTGATGCCTCTGGCCATGCGGCAACCTTGTCTTCCCACTTCTGCTTTTGGCCTCTGACATCTCGTTCATTAGTTGCCAAGTTCTGGTCCTGTCCCTTCCCCAATCAAATGCTTCAACGGATGCTACTTACCATGCCTCGCCCTGGCCTCAGGGTCCTCTGTTAAGTCAGCCTCAGAGAGGCTCAGAGAGGTCAAGTACCATGCTTGAGGTCATACAGCCAGTGAGTGACAGGGCTTTAACCCCAGCACACTGCCTTGCCATCTCAGTGGCTGCCAGTCAGATGGGGCAGCGGAGCACGTGCCCAACCTCCCTGAGCCCTGCCCGTGTTGTGTCATCTACAATGCTTTTCCTTTCCATCCTCACCTGCTAAAACCCTACCCCTCTGGTCATTTTCTCTTTATGTACAAAATGGCTTCTAAGATGAGCGTTTTCACATCTTTCTAAATACTGCCTTTGTAGTTCAGAATACAAATTTACAAAGAGGGATTTTCAATCCCATTTTTTTAAGGCTTGAATTAATTGCTTTATTCTTCTGAAAGCTTTTGTGATTCAACTAAACGTTGAGTTTGGTTGGAGGAGTCTCCCAAACTCCTCCCCTCGGGGCGGGGGGGAGCTCCACACCTGCCACGTTGAGTTGCCCTGACAGGTCTCATGAATCAGGTTGTGAGCATCCTGTGGGCCAGAGGGGCGCATCTCCGCACCCACAACGTGCAATTCAAGAGTTAGCACACTAGAGGTACCCTGTCAACGTTATACCAAATTGAGCACTTTTACCCTCTAGCAACTTCAAAGACAAGAATTTTGAAGGAGCTTGTGGAGGTGATCAGGAGACCCTTATCCTTTAGTCACACGGCTGTGAGATGTAACTCACAGCCAAGCACATGAGCCAGGCAGGAGCAGGCAGGAGCAGAGATAGGACAGGGGAGGGGATGGGGAAAAGCTATCCCAAGGCCCAGTGACCAAGTATTGAGTCCCTGGGAACTCTCTCTACTCTCCCAGATGCCCCTCTCCAGAAATGCTGGAACCATAGCTGGTGAGAGGGGAGCTGGTACAGAACAGGCCAGCACAGCCTTGAAATGCTGTAGAGCCCACAAGAAACCCCCGCCCAGATCCTTGTCCCAGGATTCTGCCACCATTTCTTGGCCAGCTGTCCTTGGACAAGCCTGTTGATCGTGCTGGTCTGTTTTCTCATCTGCAAAATGAAGACCAGGTAGGCGCCAGGATCCCTTCCAATTCCAAAAGGAGCGAGGTCCATGTTAACGCCTGTGTATCCCAGCTACCTACCTACAGAATGGGGACGGCAATAATTACAAAGGAGGCGTGGGCACCCTCGAGTCTCAAATTCAGCAAGCTGGGTAAACAGGTGCCAGACACAAGGGGCTACTTCTCCAACTGCATGAGGAACAGATGCTCCCAAAGGAACAGGGCCACAGGAAATCTGAGGCATGAGAAGACAGGCTGGACCTTCTACAGGACCCAGAGGGTGGTGCTGTTGGGGGGAGGAAAACGTCAGAGCCCATCTTCACACCCCTCCCAGGCGTCCAAGAGATGGACAGAGCCCTTTCCAGCTGGCAGTCTGCAATGGCTAGACAACCCGTTCTGAATGGTTCCTGCCTTTTGAGGTGGGGGTGGGCTATGGGATTTTGGAAGAGAAGCGCATGCCCCCACTGATGACACCAAACACAGCACAGCAACTGCTGCCCATTAGAACATTTATTTCTCAGAGAGAAAATAAGTTTCAGACAGTCATATTATAGTAGGTAAAATTAACTTTTGTATTCTTTACAAGCATAGATTTTTCTCTGTTTATTACCTCTCTTATACCATCTGTTATAAACAATTCTAGAAAGCAAATAAAGTCACTTTCTACAATAAATAGAGCATCGTGTGCTTCACAGCAGACGCGACTGAGACACGTAGGCCCCATGCCACAGCAGGATCTGAGCCGCTTCCCGTTCTAAAAGAGCAGTTTTAAAGATGAGACTCAGAAAGAGACTGAAAGAGTCAAGGAGATTGAAAAAAAAGAGAGACTAGAAAGAGAAAGTGTTGGGGGGAAGAGACACAGAGAGAGAGAGAGCCCCGAGATCTTACAACACAGGTTGAGACAAAGGTCACAGAGTCCACAGCTGACCGACTACCTGGGGAGAGGGGGACGCATTGGCTCCTTTAAATAAACCACACTGTGTGCATTTAAAATACTCAGCCACACAATGGAGGACTCCAGTAATGGAAACTATAGGCCTGAATAATTTAGAACAGTATTTTACAATTATATACACCATGTCCTTCCCTAGCCATATGCTGTATTGTATTTTTATTATTGTACAAAATCCAAAACCCCATCCTTTATGTTATAGAGAGTTTTGTTGGTTCCCTTTTAAACTCTGGCTCGTGTCCCAAATGTATAAGAAGTTGTGGTGGTTGGTTGGTTGTATTTTTAAAAAGTCGAGTGTGTAAAAATGGCAGTGATCTCCCCAGTGACTTTTTTTTTGTCCAAAACTCCCCTATGAAAAATTTAAAACAATTAAAAAGAACGTCAGGTTAAAAATCAACATGGCGATCAGTGGCCTGCAACCTGGCCCTGCGGCTTTGGTGCTTAAGAGGTGAAAAGAAACATCCAGAGAACAGACTCAAAGCCTCTGAAAGTTGTGTTGGTTTGTCAGTCAGCATTTCCCATTTCACAGTTTTTTTCCTTCCGTTTTTGAGAAGGTGAAGGTGGGGAGGGGGTTGAAAGGTGGAGAGGGAAGGGGACAGAGGGCGTGAAATAAGTGTGGTGTCCCCCGGAGTTTGGGAGCGGGAGCAGCAGAGGCTGGGCTGGGCAGAGCGCAGGCAGGGAGGTGCTGGACCGCGGGCACCACCGTCCATGGTGGTGGAGAGGGAGGCCCACAGAGAGAGGACAGCAGGGGTGAGCAGACCCAGCTGAAGAGCACAGCTTCAGTCAACACCCCTCAACATCCAAGTGGACAGACGGACACTCCCACAACCAGCCTGGTCTGACGGGAGCCCGTCAAGCCTCGGCCCGCCTCTCAGCAAGACAGGGACGGGGCAAGCTTTCACAGCCTGGCCTCAGCTGTGTGTCTGCAGCAGATGGGGAAGGGGTGTGTGTGCTGGTGGAGGGGTCACCCGAGTGGTAGGCTGGCCTCTGTCCTGGGCCCTAAGGAGCCAGGTGGAGGAACCCACCTAGCATAGCAGCTGGCCTCAAAGGGAATGAGACATAAAAAGAAAAAGACCAGTTTGGTGATGGTTTCTGTTTGGCACAAAAGAAAGGAAAGGAACATGGGAAAAGAGAGACGGCACTGGTGCAGAAGATGGGACAGGGAAGAGGTATGAGAATGGGTGACAGAGGGGAGAGAGGGTGAGCTCCGTGAGCTTCCCCGCGGGACTCCCATGTATCCACAGCACCTCTGGGGTCAATGTCAGAGCCTCGCTTGCCCTGAGGTGTAGTTAGCTGGGAGTGGGAAGGAGCGGGCCAGGCACACCTTTGAGAAAGAGCCTAGGACCTCTTGCCTTCTGGCCTCAGGTCCATCTCCTCGGCCGGGCCCAAGCCTCACAGCTATTTATACTTCTAACTGGTTCTTCAGTGGACTAGCCCCCCCGAGCGAGCTCAGGTGGGAGTTTTTGGCACACAGCAGGCCCAGCAGGGGAACCATACAGTTGGTCAAAACTGGGGCCTTGCCCATGGGGAGGACACGGCCCAGTCCCTGGCCTGCCATGGAAGGGGGAAGCTGCCGGCCATATGACTGGCTGGGGCAGGAAGGGGCCTCTGTGCTGCATGGGACAGAGGCAGGGCAGGCAGACACAAGCCAGGACCCACCCTTACAGGTAGCTGGAGGTGACAAAGGAGTGGGGCCCCCGGACGCGGCTCAGGTGGATCATTGCACGGTCGTAGGCCACTTGCACCGACTTTCGGATGCTGGTCTTGCGGCCTTCCAGCATCTTGAGCTTGTCCACGGTGTCTTCCACACCCAGGGGTAGCACTTTGTCCCTTGGAAGCCACTGCCTAAAATACAAGCACAGTAAGAAGCCTGGGCTGAGGCGGGTGGCATGAAGGGGCTCCTCTGGGCCCGTCTGCCTAGGACAAGCAAAGCCAGGGGGAGGGGACAGGGCAGGAGGAGACAGACTGGGACACCCCAGGCAGGAGGCCACCAAGGGACCTTTTTTGCAGCCAGGCCCTTCCCTGAGCCTCAGGGCACTCACTCTGCTTTAGAGGGCTGTTAGGACCCAGGAGCTAAGAAAGACCCATATTAGGGCTAGCTCTCGCCTTGGGGCATCAGGGAGCTATGGCTAGGAAGTGGGGCTGATGCCAGGAACCAGTGATTCCTGATGGGGCCTGCACCAGGTGTGTTTTTCTAAAGATCGCCAGTTGAATCTAACGTGTGGCTAAAAGCTAGCCTTTGGAGCCAGATCTTGGCTTGTATCCCAGGTCTGGCAATGGGGTCTTTGCTTTCTGAGCCTCAGCTTCCTCATCTGCAAATGGATTGGAAGAGGACTGATGAAGATTTAATGAGGATTAAATAAGGTTATGTATGTAAATCGATTTGCATCAGGGCACGGAGTAAACAATAAGTGATAGCTATTATTTTTACTTGTTAGTCCTACCTCCTCATTCTATAAAAGCAGAAGTGAAAGAACTCTAAGAGAAACCTTAAAGGGCAAGCAAGCCCTTTGTAGTGGACCCCACACTGCCCCAAACCACCCTCCACCCCATCCCCCCACCTGAGGACTAAGACGTGCACTCCCACAGCCACTGGGAGCGTTGGCTGCTGACTAGCTCTCAGCTGAGTCCTCTTCAGGAATCACCCGCCACCAAGGGAGTTACCTGGACCAAGGTGACCCCCTTCCCAGGGGCAGCCAGCATTCAATGACTAGTTGCCATGGGAGGACATGCCCACGCACAGCCCCAATTCTGGACATCATTAACAAGCCTCCCAGCTCCGGAGCTCCCCTTAGGATCAGCTGAGGCCTCTATACCAAGTGTTCAACATGTTCCTCCACCCAGCACTGCACCCTTCATCCCCACAGCTCTCCTCAATAAGCCTCCTGATAGAAATATCCATCTCAGAATGTTTTCCAGGGAATCTGACCAGCCACACTCCTTAGTAACTATTAATGTGGCTGGGGCAGGCCAGCTGCTGGTAATGCCTCACCTTGTCTGGATGGAGGCAGGTTAACTGAGCCCACAGCCCCTCTGTGTACTGCGTGGCAGGCCCCTTAGCCCTCATCCTGGCCCAACCTCCAGGTGGTAGTACCCACTCACCAGGTACGCTTGTTGTCAAAGAAGAGGACAAGGAAGAGCTTCTCTCCAGCCTCGGCCTGTTTCTGCTCTCCCAGCTTCAGCACATCCAGAGGGGGGACAGGGATGGGAACACCATTGTGCAGGAGGCCCTCCCGGGGCATCTTGGGATCGATGATCTAGAGACAGGAAAGGAGATGGCACTCAGATGGGGGTGGATGGGGTGAGCAGGGCATGCTGCCTCAGGACTACCTACTGAACCACCCCTCAAGTTATGCAGGGCCTTGGCCAGGCCCACAACCAAGTGATGAAGGGGGCTGACCTCTTGTGACCCTCAGGACCCCAAAATGGAAATCTTGAGTGTTTTCCCAGTTCATTGGCCAAATCCTTCAGCCCTGCTCAATCAGTTCTTCCAATGAGGGAGCTTGTGCCATGAACCCCTGGGGCCCAAGTGGAAACAGAAGAAATGTGAATCCAGTATGGGAGATACCAGAATTGAGGGTATATCTATGATGTCCAGGCCAGACTGGCAAATTCCACCTTCCTAACATCCCTTAGGGGAAGGGAATGGAGGCCAGGAGGCCATTTCTTCCTGTCAATTTTTCCTTTAAAACCTTTGCAATTCACTTCAAAGGCTCAGGGACTTTCCTAAACACCATGGCTATAAAGGAGGTTCTGCATCAGCAGCAGGGCCCATCACCTTGGTTCTACCTAACAGAGCCCCTGGTTACCCACTACCTTCCTGTCTGACCATAATCTTCCTGCTGTGTGGACTAGGTACCTTTGTGGGCACCTCCATCTAAGATCAGAAAGCTTTAAGACTGAACTTGAAGGGTTGCTGGAGAGGGGAAAATGAATGATGTGGCTGGCAAGAAGGACCACTAGAGGAATTAATGCTCAAGGCTGCAAGCTCTACAGGGCAGGGGCTCAGAAAAATGCCTGGTGGCATCAACACAACAGTGATCTCTAGCTCTATGAAGCACTAACAGAGTGACTGAAGATCCTAGTTATTCACACGTCATCCATCATCTTATTTCACCTTCTTGCCGATGCTGAGAAGTCTGCTGACAGGTATCACCTGACAGAGGAAAGCCGTGAGCACAGAGCATGTAGCTGGCTGTGGCCATGGTGGCTTAAACTTCTGCTGCCTACTGTCCTACACAGCCCTCATTTCCAAAGCAGTGAGTTGATAATCTATGTGTGTTGAGGCCAGAGAGACTTGGAAACTTACTGAGGAAGCAGCTTTCTCCAGAGATGGAACAATCTTAATTTCTATACTCTGTCCCAGGGGGCCTGTTCTCATAATAAACTGCTCTCGCTGTTTACCTTTGGGTGTCTGCCAGCTTCCTTACTTCCCTTCCTAGATAAGCAGCTAAAAGCAGGTGCTCTGGTTAAGAGTTTTAAGGAAGAACCATCCCTACCCTGTTCGAGCTGTGTAATTTGGTCAAAACTCTCCCAGCTTGTATGTCCCCCCTGGGATTAAAGCTAAGGGTCCTAATGAGAACCACCATACAAGCCCTCCTGAGCTTCCTCGATTATTGAACAAGATTATTGAACAAGATAGTGGGGCCACTCTGGTATGTTTCCTCGACAGCCATGCTGGTTCCTGCCTTGGAACATGGGGCAGATTGTGAAAAATGTACCCCCCACCCCCTGCCACCAAGGGCAGAAGCAAGGAGAGCTCTCCTCCCTTTCTAAAGAAGATAGATGCAAATATGTCTCAAAATAATAAATAATGGACCATTCACTCAAATGTTATGTGGATGTAAAACAATGTGGCTTATGAAATACTTTAACACATTATATAATGAAGGCATATATACATACTATTATTATAGCTGTAATACATAAACAAATAGAAGAAACGATACAAAACGCTTATAGCTGACTTGCTAGAATGATGGGGTTTGTTGCTTTTCTCTATTTTTTTCCCAAACTTCTATAATACAGATACATTATTTTATGAGAAAAAACAATTTTAAACAAGAGCCAAAAAAAATTTTTTTAAATGTATATTCATTATGGACACGAGTCATATTTAACACAGGAGAACAACGGGAGAGCATAAACCAAAATAAAAACACAGCTTGCATTCAGGTGGTAGGTTTTTTCAGGTGGTGGCTGAATTTATTTACTCATTAAAGAAAATGTATGATTAAGAAGATAATTAAAAAGGAAAAAAAAAGACTATTTTTAGACTTTTTTTTTGCACCATGGGACTTAAAATCACAAAACCAAACCTGTACAGCTTTAATCACTTCCTCAACAATTATGCTGGAAGTCTCACTGACAACAGGGCACACAGCCTTGTGAAGGCAGGCCCAAGGCCCAACCTCCTCAACTGCTGGATCACAGCATGGATTCCCCCTCCTGCCACTGCTGAAGAGGGAGTGAGGTAGGCAACATGGTTCCAATATGGCTCCTGCAAGTTGTATAACCTCTTACAGCTGTAGCTTCCTCACCAGTCCAAAAGGGTCAGAGTTCCTGCCCTCTTGACTTTAAGGGGCTGCTATGAGACTTGAAAGACCCATTGATGTGAAAGAGCTAAGAGAAGCCCAGAACTCCTGTGTGCATGCAAGAGGTTGGCAGGGTAGTTCACAACCGTGGCTACAGATCATCTGAGAAGCTTTATAGAAAACATTCATACCTCGGCCTGGTGTCAGTCTAATTTCATAGTTCTGAAATGGGGCCTCAGTTATCTGTATTGTTTTAAAAACTCCCCCATGATTCTGGCATGCCCTAAAGGTTTAGAATCACTAGCTTCCAGTGCCAGATGGACATTACCTCCCCAATACAGAAAGAGCTCTAACAAATAACAATCAAGGTGGTAAAAATAGAATTTTTTAGCTACTGCTGACGGGAGTATAAATTGGAACTAACTTTCTAAAGGGCAACTTGGCAATGTGTATCAATTTTGCACAGACCTTGTTCTAAGAAGGCACGCCTAAGAATTCACAGTATGGAAATCATCATGATGTGCACAGAGTAAAGCTACAGTGATGTTTATTGCCAGCTATTAATCATAGTGAAAAATTCAAAACAATCTAAATGACCAAGTAGGGAATGGTTAAAATAAGGTACATGCATACAACTGAGGACAATGCAGTCATTAAAGTAATGTTGATGAAGAATGTTTAATGGCACAAGACATGCATGTTCATGGTATGCTGTTACGTGAAAGGGAGGTTACACAGAGTACGGGCTCGCACTTATGCGTTAAAAAAAAAAAAAGAGTGCCTATATACACCAAGAGGTAATCTCTGAATAGATGAGACCATGGGTGATTTTGAACTTGGTGGCTCAGAACACAGGCTTTGACATCACACATTTTGAGCCTTGGGCTCAAATTCCAACCCTGCCATTTAATCAGCTAGATGGCCACAGGGAACAGATAGATCCTCATTTTTCTTCCCCACAAAATGAGAAAAACCACATCTTCCTCAGTATTTCAAGAATTTAGCATGACAAATGTCTAATACAACACTTAAGCATTATAAGCAGCTTTAAAAATTCTCTACAATGAGCATACTACTTTTATGCATAAGCAAATGAATAAATGCTATTAAATCCCTATGAGCCCTAGTCCCTGTCTTCACACTTTTACCCTATTTTAAGTGCTCTGAGCTGAAGACCTTGATGGTTTGACCCACCCAGGCTGGGCTAAAACCTCCCTCCCCTCTGCAGCTAAAAGCACCCTGATTCCCACCCCTCTGCTGGCTTGATCCAATCAGATAAGCTCCTGAGGCAAGATAGGGGCCAGAACAGCCCAGGGGAGGGAGGAGGGTGGTGTCTGGGGCAGACTCACCAAGGCGGGGTAGGAGGGATAGCCTCGGCACTTGGCCCACACCAGCTCCAGGGGCTCCAGGTCTCCGCGGTCTTCAAAGGGCATCAGGAGGCTTCTGCCTGGGGGTTGGGGAGGGGAGGAGACAGTACCCAAAGGGGACTTGGAATGGTGCCCAGGAGGCCTGCCTGTGGCCTCCATTTGACTGGGGCAACCCAAGAATGAGTCAGCAACATCCCCTCCACCCTTCCCCTTTCCTGCCCTTTCCTTAGTTCTTAGACTAGATCAGGGGTCGGCAAACTCATTCTGTAAAGGGCCAAACAGTAAATATTTTAGGTTTTGCAGTCCACATGGTCTCTGTTGCAACTATTCAACCCTATTGTTGCAGCATGAAAGCCACCACAGATACTCTACAGAGGAATGAGTATGGCTGTGTCCCCATAAAATTTTACTTTTAGATGCTGAAATTTGAATTTCATGTAATTTTCATGTGCTATAAAATATCATTCTTTTGATTTTCTTTTCAATCATTTGTAAGTAGAAACCATTTTTAGCTTGCAAGCCCTACAAAAACAAGCTAATATGTTAGTTTGCCGACCCCTGGACTAGAACACTAGAATGGTGTTCCCTAGAAAACTAGGACTGCTTTTATCACCAGGATCCCAGGAAGAACAACAATAACCCAGCTTGGCAAAGCCACAAACTGCTCTCTGGGCCTAAGTGGTGGGCCTCATGATAGAGGCTTCATGGAAAAAGATGCCTGGGACAGACATCCCAGTAAAACCACTTGCTAAATGAGTTCTTTTCTGACAGAGCCACACCTGGCCATTCAGGTCACCTGGGTGCACGGCACGCAGCAGAGCCAAGCAGATCTGCAAGCCCTTCATGTGCCTGCTTTTCTCAGAACCTGACACTGGGTGTCCTGCCTAAAGCAGGCACCACATCTCTCCAGCTTACTTTGTTCGCACACAATGCACTAGCATATGTAGATGGGTACACTTCACAAATGCTCCTGAGCAGAAAGGAACCTCCCTTCCCCCTCCCCACGCCTATAAACCGGAAGCCCAAGGTGACCACAGGGAAAAGGGTCCAAATCCTGCATAGTGGAAATTGTGTTACTAAGGAAATACTACTATCCTCATTTATAAAACAAAACAAAACTACTACTAATAATGAGGTTTGTTTTTTTTTTTTTACCCATTGAGTCAATAGCAATAACAACCAAGAGATAAAATCCAATACTGAAGAGGCTGGCTGTGGGGAAACTGGTGCAATCATACACTGTTGGAAGAAATTGCAGACCAGTCTAATCCTCAAGAACATAATTTGGTGGCATGTCTCCAGAGCCATTAAAAAAAAAAAAGTATGAATCATCTGCTTCAGTAAATTCCTTCCCTGGGAATTATTCTAAGAAAAATAACTTTAAAAACAAATAAAAGGATTTTTAACAAAAATATGCATTTACTACATTATGTATAATATTAAAAGTTGGAAATCACCAAAAATCTAACAATAAAAAAGTTAAGTAAATTGTAATGCATCGACTGGAAGACATATTGTTCCAATAATATGAGTTAAATCAAGATTGTGTCAACACAAAAAAAAGCGTATGAGATAACATTGAAAAATGCAGCAAACGAAAAAGCGTGTGTTCTGGATTAACATTTTGTTAAAAACGTGCCTGAAATAAACAGAAGGCAACACATAGAAATGAAGACAATTGTGTTAAGGTGATGATGGAATAGTAGAAGGTCGAAATTTTTAAGTTTCCCTTGGCATCATTTTATAAGTATGTGGTTTTTTAAAATAAGAGTAAAATGTCACTACCAGAATTCCAATGTTTGTGCCAATCCACTGCCAGTTTTGCACTAGATGCTGTACACTTTCATGTAGATAGGAGCCCTGCTTTCTGGGCGCCAACAGTCAGACAACAATGAAACACGCAGGCATGCATTCATCAACACACATGTGAGACAGAAACTGATGCTAAGGGAAAATAAAGCAGTTGGGAAAAGGAAAGTGGGGAAAGAGGCCCTGACGCCTGTGTTAGATGGGAGCTTCGAAGACCGGGCATCCAGGGTGCACAGCTCCCACAGGAGGGCTGCAGAGATGCACTCGGAGAACAGCCCACCCTGTACCCACTCCACCTGTGCACCAACCAGCCCTCTCCTTTGGCCCTGCCTTGTCCTGTTCTTGAATCCCTTGGTCCAAAGAGACAAGACCCATGTACTTCCCTGTTTGGGTCGGCTAGAGAAGAATGTCTCATGAGGACAGGGCTGAAAGCACTGGATCACATGAACCTACACGGCAAGGTGTGAGATTCAGTGATAGAGGCTATCGCTGATTACTCCAGCAAGGGCAGGCTGGCAAGACCCATGGAAATGACAAATACACACTCCCTTCAAGTTTAGCAGCTCTGCTTCTCTATAGAAGTGTATGCTCTCCAGGGCTACAAAAGATCTATGTACAAGGTTGCTCACTGCAACACTGGTTATAACAAATACATGAAAACAGTCTAAATGTCCATCTGTAGTAGGCTGGCACTCCTAGATAATGGCACATTAGGCAGTCAATAAAAAGCACGGAAGGAGCTCCAAGACCTATTATTAATTGAAAAAAAGCATGGTTTAGGAGAATACGTGTGTATTAGGCTTCTCTACCTATGCTCTTAAATATACACAAGTTTTGGCTTATATGTATATAAATTACAAACAGAGAGACACAGAAGAAACTGCTAACAGTGGTTGTTCTAAGGAGGGGACCCTGGCTTTTCATTATGTACCCTTCTGTGCCTTTTTGATTTTTGTTATCATGGGCATATATTACTATTCAAATTTAAGATGAACTTAAAAAAAAAAAAAAAAGAGTATGAATGACCTGTGAGGGGGGGCATCTCCTTGCCCAACGCCTGAGAGTTTGGAAGAATGAAGGGTTTGGCTGCAGCCCACAGAGCTGGTTCTTTGGAAGGCCTGGGCCCCCCGGATTCACCTGTACACCACTCCTCACCTGAGCTGCTGTAGTCAGAATCTCCATTTACACCTTCCAGGAAGGGTACACGAGATAGGGCTGGCTTCCCACGGCTGCGTTTGGGGGGCGTCAGACCACTGCATATAGAGCAAGAAGGCAGAGGGGGCGAAATGAGCCATTTCAATGACTAACATACCCACTCCTGCTCTCCTATCTCTGAGATGAGTGGAGCTGTAAAAACCGTTCAACAAGAATGGTTTCTCACCTTCCCCTAACAACTCACACTAACCCATGACACCCTTCTGACCACAAAATTCCCATGAGGCTTTGAGAGACCATTTCATGCAGGTGGAGGGACTCTGGAAAGAGACGCCTGCCTCCCTGCCCAGGGACTTTGGACTTCATCCAGATGAAAGGTCGCTCCAGGCACTTGTCAATCCTTCCAGGGTCTAAGCAGCCTAGCCATGAGGAGGGCCCATCTCACATGGATCAGAATTTGTTACCCTGTGGTTTCTACGGCTTCTTTAGAAACCAATTTATTTTTGAGGTACAAAAATTTGCCTCTTTCCCAAATTGTCTATAAAGGACACGTCTTACTCCTTAATTAGAAAAGACACTTTTTAATTAAAAAAAAAATCCACTTCTCACTTCCACTTTGTGTATGAAATTTTTCTTAGAGATGGACTTTTTTTTTTTTTTTTAATGAACAAGCAGAACAAGTTTTTTCCATGTGGTTACTACAAAGAGGTAAAACAATATATAGATATATTTGACAAAGACTAGAAAGGTAATAAAGCAAAAATGAGGATGGTAATACCAGAGTAATGGTATAACTGGAACCCACCCAAGGATCTGTAGTTTTAAACAGCTCCCGAAGCAATTCTAATGTACAACCATAGTTGGGAGCCTCTGGGCAAGAATGAAGTGGCTAGGGCCTTTTCCCATCCAAACTTTAAAAAATATCATTGCTATATAATTTTTCCACTAAAAAAAAAATGCTTAAAAGGTGGGGAAACAATCTGCAGAAGAGTAGAAATGCTTAAGAAACCCCTGGTGGGATAAGAGGAGGTTGGTGTTAGGACTGGTTGGGGAGTAGGGTACTCCTGTTTTCCTAAATCATATGGACTTTATCAGAGTCTTATTCAGAAAAACTTGTACAAACAGAACACAATGAATCATAATCCTTCAGTAACTGGCAGATTGGTAGTTTGTTTTTTTTTTCTGCTATTCAAAATTAGGACCTGTTTGGGGAAAAAAAAAAATTAACACCCAGTTTACATTTAGGATTCAGTTCCCACTCATCCTATAAAAATCTGTCACTGTGCTTAGAGACTCTGAGGCCTCTCAAAGTTCATTATTCTGGAGCTGGGGAGACATCTTCAAATATAACAGAAGAGGGCACAACAAAGTGTTTAAAAGAGAAACTCTGGAGCCAGACTACCTGGGTTCAGAACCTGGCTCTTATCTGTTTGTTTATGTTAATGTTTATTTATTTATTTTGAGAGAGAAAGAGACACATATGCACACAGAGCAAGCAGGGGAGGGGAAGAGGGAGAGAGAGAATCTCAAGCAGGCTCTGTGCTGTCAGTGCAGAGCCCAGTGTGGGGCTCAATCTCATGAAACGTGGGATCATGACCTGAGCTGAAATCGAAAGTCTGACGCTTAACCTACTGAGCCACCCAGGCGCCCCTGGAACCTGTCTCTTCTATTCATGAGTTCCATGATGTTGAGCAAGTTACCTACCTTCTCTGAGGCTGCTGTGAGGATTTAATAGATTGATACACAGAAAACACTCAGTACAGCACATACCAACTACTCAATAAATGGCAGATGATAGTTATGTGGCAAATATTATATGAAGAGCAGTAAATTTTAATGCCTCACTTTAAATATTATAAACTACTAATGTTGTACTATCAAATGATGAGCTCTGAGACAGATGAGCTTAGTAAAATAAGAGGCAACACCAAAACTAGGTCCATGTATTCCTGTTTCATAGAAAAAGCACACGTGACTTGATATGGCCTGTGTTTCAGTCCTCTTTCCACATTACACAGACCAAAGCAGACAACCCAATCTATAATTATTCTGTTTACTGGTTTAACACTCATCTCCCCCTTCTAGAAGATAAGCTCCATGAGAACACATACCTTTATCAGTACTTAGAACAATGTCTGGCTTGAAGTAGGTGCTCAATTATTAATAACCAAAAGCGTGACCCATAGAAAGGGGGAGCAGCTCCAATTTCCTCAGAAAATCATCAGGAAAGATAAACCCAGGGACAGGTGGGGAGGGGAATGGGATTAGTGCAGGTTCCTTGAAGGGTCTTTCTGATTCTGGGAGTAGAGGATTCTAGTCTAATTAGTAAGTAAAATCTTCCTTTATGTACTTACCACCACAGTGGGGCAGGGGGAGGAAAGAAAGAAAAAGAAAAAAAATCCTGCAGTTGCAGTCCTGAATCTCCTGTTTTAAACCCTGAAATTCCACTGAGGTCCACTGAGTTAAAAAGGAAATGCCTTCCAAGGGCATTGTTTCCACACTGAGCAGGGCTCCAGACAAATCGGCGGCACAGACTGGAGTTCTGCAGAAAGGCAAACACACAGTCTGACCAGCAGGCTGACCAGAGCCTAGTCTGGCTTTCTTCTTGTGGTTCATGGCTGGGACGACTGTCCTTCGTGGCGTGAAAAGCCCAACACACCTTCCACCTTTAGTCAAGGGCTAGGAGGGGACAGTTTGATAACCCCACTCCTTCCCCACCCCAATGAACTGGGTTTCCAGGCACCATTACCTTTGAAGGGAGTTAAGAATTCCCACCCAGGACCAGGGTGAAACCATTTTGTAGGATTCCAAAAGCTCTGCCTCCTCTATGCCTAGTAACTATGTTTTTCCCATTCGTTCCCCTTATGTCTCTAGAAACCATGGAGAAGACAGCTAAGGCAATTCTGAGGCTTGATGGGAGGAAAATCTCAAAGCAACCATGGAAAGCTGGGCTATGCCACAGTAAGGGGCCTCCCGTACCCACCACCCAGGAGCCCAGGAGCCACGGTAGAGTGAGTACCTGACAGAACATAATGCTCAACCTGCCTTGGAAGCACTTCAAACACTGCTGCCCTGGGACCTTTGAAACCTCCCCTACTCGGAACTGAGGATCCATTCAGTAGCCATGTTGGGGGCCAGTAATTAGCCTTCAGGACAACTTGTTTCTCCTCTGTGGCACTGAGGGTCTCCCATTTCCAAGAGTCCTGCAGCCCCCGATTTCTTACAGAGTACACTTAACACAGAGTAGGGATTCAATAAACTCGACTTGGAAGAAACTTTAACATTTTGGTCTCAGAAATCCTCCCTTCTTGTAAAAGAACAGGAAAAGCAACCCATCCTTTCCCAGCTCAAGGAGGGTAGAAGAGCTAGGGCCTTTGAATAAAAGGCCATTCTGAACTTCCTATCTGCCCATTTCTTACTCCCACACCACACCTCTACAGAGGCCTTTGCTGTGATGCCCCAAAAGGCAAAGAGCAAAACTATGTCTGTAACTGGGTCATCAGAGTGGGCCAGGGGTGTGGGTGGGGGATTGGCTCAAATGTTAACTTCACTGGGCAATACAGATTTGGCTGGCCCTGCCCTCTGGAGCCAAATTCGGCTTCACAAACCCTGTAAAGCATCAGCATCACTCCTCCCCTCCTAGTCAGATCAGGCCTGTGAATCAAGGGTCACACTGTTTCCTAGGAGCTACCAGTTACAGACCAGAGGCCTCAGGAAATAGCAGGGGTGGAGGAAGAAAAACCTTAGATAAGCAGGAGGAGGCTCCATCTGTGGCTGAATGGAGAATACAGGGACAGGTGGAGGAGCTGCCAACAAAGCTTTGGGAACAACTGTTCTTACCTGCAAGCTTCAAATGCCAGTCCACCACTGAGACCCAAACTACATTCTGAGTCAGACCCGCTTTCGGTGTGTTTTCCAAATCCGTTGGTCACGCCTGCCAAGGACACATAGTGTAAGCCTGAGTGCAGAAACCCCCCTTCCCCTGACACATGCTGCAGTGTGAGGTGGCCACCTGAGGAGGGGTGGAAAGGATGGTTGTTGCTTCCTGCATGGGAAATGGGTCTCGGGCAGTGGAAAGACCCCGATAAAGGTTTGGGGGAAATGTTGGCTAGGGAAATAAGTAGACCCTGCATTTTCCTTCTCATCCTTCTGGTTCAACTTGAAGGAAAACACAGCACACAGCTCACACCAGTTACTGTCATTTGGCTACAAAATGAAATACCAAGACTTCCCCACTCTGGCTGGCTCACAAGTCCCTAATTCTGCTCCTAATTTCAAGCCTCAATTATCAGGGAGTCTCCTCTGCCTCTTGGGGAGCCCACCCGCCTTGCCTCTTCAGATAAACACTCACGCCCTATCCATCACACAGCTGGCAACAGTGAGCTTCATTCTTTTGGGATGGTGTCAGCAGAGGCTGGGACAGGAGAAGGGCTATGTCAGCCACACCCTGAGATCTCCAGCAGAGCTAGTCAGAGCTGGGGGACTTCAACAGATCTAGAGCAGACTGGACCTTCCTGGGGTGGGAAGACAGAATTCCCTGGGTTCTAAGCAAGGCTCTGAAATACAGGTCCTTTTTCCTCTTTAACCTCTGCTTCTCCTTTTGTGAACATAGTATCTTCTTCTTCTTTATAGAGGACAGTACTGAGTACGAATGAGAAGTCTGTTTATAGAAGGCAGCCGTATGGAAGCGAATGAAGACTGGTCATCCCAGGGACAGGAGGAGGCTCATCGGCTGTAGAGGCTTCAACTCTATTATCTGGTTCCTAACCACAATCCAGACAGAGTCCTACAAGTCTGGCAGCTGAGCCAAGCGCTTGAGATCTAAGTCACAGATACCTTGGCCAAAAAACTGTGAGGCAAGTTACACCACCTGTAAGAGCAGGTGCCTGAGCCAACACATCTGGACTCTAACCTGGCTCTGTCTCTAACATTATGGCTTCTGTTTAAATCACGAAGCCAGCTGTGCCTCAGCTGCCAAAGATCAATACCCGTTCTTGTGAGACTCCACTAAGGTCATACAGAAATATTCCTGGGTGCCAGGCCACTACGATGGGGGACAAACAGATTCTAGCAGGTTCCCCAAGCAGTGGGCCCTCTTTAGGTTGGATGAGCCTGATATCCAGACCTATTTCCTATTAGAGGGATTTTTCATTTTTAGTGCATAGCATTCTCAGTGTTGTTTGGCTAGTCCTGATACAGTGGAGACAATGACAACAGTAACTGCTACCATCGACTGCTGTATGCCAAGTACTTTATACAGACGATTTCCAATTCTCGGAGCCCTGCAAGATAGGTATAACTAGTACCATATTAGAAATAAGGAACAAGCTTGAAAGGTTAATTAATCTGCCCCAGGATACACAGGTGGTCAGAAGATGGGATATGAACCCAGGTCTGCCTAACTCCAAGCCTCAGACTCGATTCTATGAACTAATCTACTCCCTTAATACGGGGAAGCTTGGGCCAAACGGGAAGGGAAGGTATTGTTGGAAACAAAGTGTTAGGAAGGAAGAGAGAAGTATGTGCTAGCCAAATAGCCCAAAACCACCACATAAAAAGGCAAGAGAGGGACATGAAGAGCACAAGCCAAGAGTAGGCCCCTCCCCACCAAGTAAGCTCACCTCCCATATTTCACTAAGACTAAACCACACCATCCAGAAAAGAAGCCCTGCATATGCAGGCTCACCTCACCCATCCAGCCTTGGCTCCCGATGCTTCAGGAAGCCCCTCTCCAAACTGTCCTTCACAGGGATTCTGTCCTTGCTTCCATACACCCAGGCCTGAGCCTTCGCTCCATCTACTCCCTTCTTTTCTGATCTCTTCTCACAGGGCCAGCTCAGGCACCACCTTCATGGAACCTTCCTGACTCCTCTAGCTCCTAGTTGCTAAACACCTCCAGCAGTGCTGTCACCTAACACATAATCACATACTGTCTGGCACCATGACATCTCTGCACCTTTGCTCCCCACTGGACTATGAATTCTTCCAGAGCTGGAACTCAGTCTGACTCATTGTATGACCCCCTGTGACCAGCTTGTGCTGGATGTGTAGTAAGGACCCTTTAGTATGGCAGCCGCCATTACCTACCTCTGGAACCTCATCTCTAACCATGCCCTGGCTAACTCTGCTCCAGCCACACTGGTTTCCCCACTATTCCCCAGGCATTCGGGCATGTTCCCACCACCAGGGCCTGTGCACCTACTAGTTTATCTTTTTGAAGTGTTCTCCCCCAGAAACCCCAATAGCCCATGCCTTCAACTCCCTCAAACCTTTACTCAAATGTCCCCTCCCCAAGTCTCCCCTGGCCACCTTCTCTAATACCACCCCAGTATCCCCTATTCCCCTTCCCTGCTAGATTTTTCTCCATAGCTTCTGATACAAGGTACAATTCACTCATTTGTTTTTAGTCTTTCTCCCCTACAAGGGAGATTTTTGTCTTCTGTTCAAGGACTTTTCTCCCCCCAGTGCCTAAATATCTGATGAATGAAGGAACTAAGGTCAAGGCAGGAACCACTTTATCATATATAGCTTTGCATTCCCTTCAAGGCCAAAGAAAGCCCCAGACACAATGTGGCCCTCTCAAATTACTTTCTCAAAGCCTCTTCTCCAGGCCACTACTCATGTGCCAGGCACAACTGTAAGCTATGGATCCCTCAATGGTTCTACTGGCGTCCACAGGGACCATTAGGGAGGCAGCCAACTAGGGGAGGTGCTGGCTGGCAAGGCAAAGCAGGAAAGCAGATGAGAAGTAGAGAAGTCACAGGCGTGGTCACCTGTCTCCTCCTCCTGCTGGGGGGACCTCTCCCCTTCGCTCTCACTACAGCTCCTGCTCCTTGGCCGCTTCCGGGAGTGCCGTTCATCCTCGATGCTGGCCGGAGAGGCAGGAGAGCCCACTGTACCATGGTCCTCACCATTCTCTGGGGCCCTATCTGGGCTCCTCTGTAGCTTAACTCCATTTTTGGCCTTCTTGAAGAGGACGGATGTGCGGCGGCCCACGCCACTGAGTGGGGCACCAGCAGGGGTCTCAGGGGGCATGAGAGACACTCTGTTGATGCCATTGTCACTGAGCAGGCGTTGCAGGGGCTCACTCCCTATCTGCAGAGGTGATTTTTCCAAGAGCTCATCTTCTTCCACCTTTCTGGGCTTTAGGAATCGGCTTGGAGGCTTACTATCATTAATGGGTTTCAGAGTAGGGGGATCCGGAGGGGAGTCTTGCTCAGACAGGGAAGGTGCAGGCCCAGTGGGCTCGAGGGTTGGTGGGGGAGGCAGTATGGAGTCATCTGTTAGAGAAAAAGAGAACCTGCTTGAACATTTTAGAAAAGGTCTGCCCCTACAAGCCAGATAATGACTCTGATAAGCAAGAACCAAAGGCATTGGTTCTTGACATGTATCCCAGGTCTCCCATCTGAGGCAAAAAGAATGTAGGATTAAGTTTTATCTACATTAGTAATTCTAAACCCTATGTATGAGAATCATCTAGGAAGTTTCTTAAAACTTCCAGCGTCAAGGTCCGATCCAAGACCAACTGAAACTAAATTTCTAATGATGGGGTATTTTTTAAAAAAGCTTTACCAGGTGAATCTGATGAAGTGAGAATTACAAAACATTACTCCACACTTGAGAAAGCTGAAAGCTACCTGGCTTAATCAATAATCAGTTAAGTCTCAGCTTCACAGATTAGAGGTGCACAGCTCTCATTAGACTCAAGTGTTTTCCCTTCTGTCAATGTGTTCTGTTTCCTATCACCCAAGTGAAGCAAGGAGGACAAGCAGAAAGAGTAAGTTTATAAATGTGAAAAAATGAGAGCAAGTAAGTTAAATCAGTGGTTCCCAAACATGTCTGTTCACTTACTATCTTGAAACTTTTAAAAATTAGAATTTCCAAGCCACAGCCCAGACTTCCTTAATCTGAATCTCTGGGATGTGAGGCCTGGGAATTTTGTTTTAAAACCCTCTGGAAGAAGCTGTTGTAGCCGGTCAGTGGGCAGGACTCTGCATGGCCACAGCCCAGGAGTGGGATACAAGTGGCATGCTGGTTGCCACACAGGGAATCAGGAAGAGTCACTGCCAAATGTGACCTCCCAGCCACGTCCTTATTCTCAGCCAACCTAAAATAAAATGGGCCATTCCTTGCAGTTTGGGCCCTGGAGAGAACTACCCTCTGGAGATAACTCCGAACCCTTCTAGACTGTGTGGATGACAGACCCTCCCCAAGCTGTAGGCTCAGCTCTGAGGACCTGTATAAGGGAGACAATTCTGTCCCCAACGAAGTGGGGAGGATGGAAAGCAGCTCAGTTTTAAGGCTGGGTCTCTGAGAATCACTTCCCCAGATGTCTCTTGCAATCTGACCTTTCTGCTTAGGATGGGCCTGTAGACTTGGTCAGCTGGGGTCAAAGCCATGAGGTAGTTCAAGAAGCCAGACCATCTTTAGGGTCTTTCTTCCTTTTCTGTCCTCCCACACCACAACCTAACCTGCTCTAAAAAAGCCTATCTACATGATGGTAGGTGAGCAAATATTTAACTGATATGTGCAAGATAGCCATTATCAGGTACAAAATACTGTAATACTTCTTTATTAGTTAGTACAGAGCTGCTGGGCCCCAGCCTCTAAAACTCCCCAAACCTGTCCACAATCTAGCAACTAAATATCCCCATCAGTGGTCCCCAGAACCGACTCCAATGCAACAGCCAACATCTACTCTGATGAATTTTGGTCTCTACTGATTATTAAATATTTTGAATATCATCCCTGGATATACATGGAAGCACGACCTCTCCAAGGATTTTTGCTTGCCCACAAGGGTCTGACCTAAACTCAGGAAAGGATGCTTGCACCATCCTTGAGATTTTAGCTTAACCCTTACTCCCTTAGTTTGGCCTCCAACCCCCTGTCTGCCCCTGATTGTCTCACCTCTGTCCCCATCATCTTCTGGCTCCTCCTGTGGGGCCTGCTCCAGCACAGCCGCATCCCCCTGGGGCCCTGCTGGCAGCTCCCCATTGGACACAGTCTTGTTCAGTGATGGTGGCTGTGGTGGTGGTGGCTGTGCCAGCTTCTGCCGAAGGGCATTGATCTCCCTGCGCAGCAGGCGGACGCGACGGGTCCGGGCCCCGCTGGACCGCATGGCGCTCACCAGGTCCAATTTCTCCAGCAGCTCCTTCAGCTGCACCTCCGGGGACAAGTGGGCCCGGTTCTCTGGGATGAGGATGTTGTCCACTGCCAGGGAGAAGGGAGGACAGAAGGGCTGAAGGATCTGCCCAGCCCAGGGCAAGGGGAAGGGGCTGAATCCTTTGGATGCAAAATATTCTCCTGGAATGCCTGGGCCAGTGGCTTCCAGCAGCATCACTGTGGGGCCCTGGCCCTGGTAACACCGTTGCCCGGAGGGCAGCCACAGGGACAAGGTCAGAATCTGGGAAACATCTGCAGGAAGCTGTTCACAGTCATAATTACAGGCTCTGTGGAGCAGGCACGAGGCAGCTTGGCAATCTCCTGGGCCTGAGTGACTGGCTACTGCCATCGAGAAGCAGAGAGCAGGGGCAGGCAGGGTGTGGGGCTCAGAGGCAATTCCATTTTTCTGGTCCTCTACTTGCACTCTTCTGAATGAGCCAGACATACACTAGCACTGCACTCTCCCTGCCCCATGCTCTGGACGCTGTATAGAGGGCATCCAGAAGAGGAAGACCCCT
The DNA here is from genome assembly GCF_023721935.1 of Panthera uncia. Taxonomy (NCBI): domain Eukaryota; kingdom Metazoa; phylum Chordata; class Mammalia; order Carnivora; family Felidae; genus Panthera; species Panthera uncia. Next base: position 6,359,104 of record NW_026057580.1, read on the forward strand.
GGTAAGGATTTAAGTTTTCAAACAGACAGCCAGTACCTGATTCCTTTTCCTACCATTCAAGAAATAGTGAATTCGTTAAACTTTAGCTCCTAGAACTACTGCAAGCCACAAGCAGGAATATCCCAGTCTGGGCCTACCCTCAGCTCTCCTCGTGTCTACCCTAAATAGCTCCAAGGCCCACCCTGATCCCTGGCTCTCTGGGCTCCATCCCTGTGCCTCCTCTTGGTCCCTCTCCTCCCCACCCATCCAAGGCTTCTCACCGTCTTCCCAGGAGAAGCGGTAAAAGTCCTCCAATTTGGGTGACTCAGGCAAGTGGGTGCCCCTCTCGGGGTCATAGCCGATGTTCTCTGCCTGCCGCCGGGCATGCCGCAGGATGGCCCCTCCCAGGTCCCGCAGGCGGACAGCTGCTCGGTGGAAAATTGTGTCTTTAGCATTATACTTCATGCAGTTGGTAACTATAAGGTTAAAGTCCTCCTCAAACTCCTCCAAGGTGCGGTACAGGTGGGACTCCAGCTTCCGCCTCATGGTAGAAAAATCCATTGGCTTGGATATGAATTCCAGGTAATCTGGAACCTAAACATATAAAACCTGTACAATTACAACAACCATTTACTAGCCAAACAGGTGCACCCTTCACCAGCACTCTTGCCTCCCCATTTTCTGGTTTGGCACGCTGCGCAGTCAGAGCCCCAGGGCCCTGGCCCACCCTGGCCTGCTAACTCCTCACCATGGTCAAGTCTACTAGCTTTGCCAGAAACCCCCAGGTGTCATACACCCTGTGGCCTGACCCCTTCCTGGCCTACTCAGACCCTGTTTCCAGTCCAGGAGGGGCTCACTGCTCAGGAAGTGGTGGGGGAACTTGCCTCACTCAGGTTGACAGGTTCGGCAAAGATGTGTGCCGGATCCTTCTCCTGCAGCAAGTCCAGTGTGGTTCTCAGCAGAACATTGAATGGCATAAGCTCCAGCTCCATCGCGGCCTGCTGGACTTTGACCTGTGCAGAAGGTGGAAAGAGATCAGGACACCCTCTGCGAAGAGGCACCAAACTTTTTCTTGATTACTTTTACCAATCATGTACAACAAATTTTCACAGGATATTAAGCTGACCGGTATATGAGGAGAGATCACCCAACTTTCAGCCTAGAAATAATGACCAACAGCTACTGCTGTGTGAACGTTCCCTACATATCGAGCACCGTACCAAAACTTACAATAACAGTTAACACTTTCATAGTCCTTCCTAAATGCCAAGTAACATTCTAACCATTTTATGGAACATTAACAACTATATCAGGTAGGTACAGATGAGGTGTTTTACATGGAGAAAACTGAGGCACAGAGAGACTGACCGGCCCAAGGCCACATAGCCAGTAATGAGCAGAATAGGGATTTAGTCTCCGATAGCCTGATTCCACAGTGTGTGCTCTTGACTACTATGCCACACTGCTTCTCTACTTATGTTACTTTGATTAATCATCACAATAATCCTGAGGGAGAAATTATTATCCTCATTTTACAAATCTGGAATCTGAGATTTGGAAGTATAATGAGGAGTCACTAACCCAATGAGATAGGACTTGAACCTAGCTTTGTCTTAGTCCAAAGAGCACACTGATGATTTAAAATGTGACTCGGGCCAGCATTCCCACTTAGTATGCTAAGCTATTGATCCCATTGGCCTTGAGGCCATCTTGGGATAACTAAGGCCTCTAGGCTCACCTCCTCAGGCAGCCAGAAGCCTCACATATGTACAGTGACAGAAGTACATTGCACAAATGTTATTTGCTATGTATGCCCTAATGCTAAAAGGTTGGGAAGCCACAGATTAGATTATGAAATGTTTCTTCTTCTTAGTGACATCAAAATGGGCCTGACTGCTTCCTTTCCCCTTTTATCTCTCTGAACCAGAGGCAAGAAGAAAAGCTCAGCTGTGCGACCAAGACTGGGATGGCACAGTCTGAATCCACAGAGAAGGTCCTGAGATGTCCTCTGTGCCACCCACACACACTATGTATGGCAAGAGCTGCCCAGTCTCACAGATGGAAACTCAGACTACAGGTCTACAGAGAGAAGGGCTCGTGCTGGGGCTGAATAGTGAAGTAGGATTTGGAGAAAGAGAGAAAGGAACATCTTTAACCCAGGCCTCTGAAGCATGCAAGGAACAGCTGCTATTCCTAGACTGGAGAGAATGGTTTTGGCTTGTCACTGATTCAATTAATAGTATTTACTCTCTGCCCTGTGCAGAGTGCTGCAGTAGACACTTCAGGGAGACAGACTATCGATGATGGTGATGCTGACAGCTGACACTTCTATAGCTCCCACTGCATGCCAGGCACTGTTCTAAGCTCTTTATATATAGTAAGTCATCTAATTTTCACAACCTTCTGGTGTAGGTTCTATTATTACCCCCATTTTACAATCAAGGAAACTGAGGTAGAAAGAGTTTAGCAATTTACCCAATGTCACATAAGCACTGAATGACAGAACCAGATATAAAACCAGGTAGTCTGGTGCCACAGTTCATATTCCTAACCCCTCTGTTACACTACTACCTCAACGTTGCCCATGCTTAGAGGCTTAGAATCTCCTTGAGTCAAAGCTGGCAATTTGTTTTCAATTTTTTTTAATGTTTATTTATTTTGGGGAGGGGGAGGGAGAGAGGGAGAGAGACAGAGTGTGTGCACATAAGTGGGGGAGGGGCAGAGACAGATAGGAGATACAGAATCTGAAGCAGGTTCCATACTCTGAGTTGTCAGCACAGAGCCCGACGTGGGGCTCGAACCCATGAACCGTGAGATTATGACCTGAGCTGAAGTCAGATGCTTAACCGACTGAGCCACCCAGGTGCCCGAGGTTGGAATATCTGAATGATTCAAGACCATAAGGGCCAAGTGAAAACTCTCAGAAGCTCTCAGGCCAGCCGCAATGCCCATCAGAATGGGCTGAGAAGCTTTTCAAAATACTCAAGGCCAGACTCCTGAGATTTTTTAGGTCAGAAACTCCAGGGATGGGCTCAAGCATATGATAATAGCTTATGCTTGAGGCCACCAGAAGCTGAATCCCCATAGTTAGAAGCCATGTGCAGCACCATACCAATACAGAGTAGGCAGGCTTTGGAGGGCAGGAAGGCGAGAAAGGTGACACCAGGCAGAGGCTCCTGGCTCTCCTGATGCCACACTGAGAGCGGGAGAAAAAGATTCTGAACAAGAACCCTGGAGCTGGGGGCTCTTCCTCACCTGTTCTCGCTTGAGCTTCTCTCTTTTCCGAATCAGCTCAATCAGCAGCCGTGCCCGCTCCAAGTCATGCCGGAGCTTCTGCCAGTATTTCAGCTCTTCCTTCACTGCACTGGTCTTCTCATCCTGCTCTCTCTGCAAGAAGGACAGGAAAGGAAGAAGGAGCTGGGGACCTCCCTTTTACCCAGAGTGCCCTCCCTGTTCAAGTCTCACAGGGCCTCGGCAGGTGACAGCCCTTGACCCTTGCTGACCCACACTCCTGAGAGCCCTTCCACCCCTCCCTCTCTACCCATGCCTTCTTCCTCTGCTCCCCCAGCCTTGCAGCAATGTTTCTTGCATTGCCCCACAATAACCACTGCTGGAGTGAGATCTGTGACTGCTTCCTCTACCCCTGAGGACACCAGGGGGCAGCTGTGCCTCTCAGGGATAGAAAGAATTTCAGAAGGAAAACTAATAGACACCTCAAGGTGGAAAGAATTTCACCCTACAGCTTCGACTTGGCTAGAAAACAAAGTGAAGTTCTTACTACCAGCCTGTACTAACTGACTTGACCATATTTTAAAATACCACCAGCACCAAAAAAGATGATTCCTGCCCTAAAAGAGGTTACAGTATAGTTGGGGGAAGGCAGAGGCCTAGGGTTTGACACATAAGGGCACAGTAGCATAAAGACAAATAATAAAAACTCAACAGATAAACTGAATACAAAATGTTAAGAGAATGTAAAATAGAAAGGATCTGAGTGGGTTGGAGTTAGGTCTGGGAAGGCTTCCGGTGAAAGCACTCTCACTAGGGGTTTACGGTAGTGATGGACACGGATGAACAAAGCAGTAAGGAACCAAAGGGACCACACAGAAGAAGTGTTGGAAGAAGCAGAATTAGTGATTTTTTGCCTGGTGAAAAAAAATGGCCTGGCCAGAGCAGAAAAGCTGGATAACCATAAAAGTTAAGCAAGATCCAGGATTCAGCTGATAAGAAGGCTCAAACTCCATGCAAAGGATCCTGGATGTGGCCTGCCTGGAGAGGGGGAATATATTCTGGAAATGGAAGTGACAAGATGGAAAATGGTATGTGAATGAGACAGTATCAGTAGTAGAGCAAAGAAAGAATCAGAGGTGGGAGACCAACTAGAAAGCTACTGCTGAAATTAAGGGGGCATGGGTGAGCAGGGGAGCTGTAGAACAGAGACAAAGGATCATATACTGATAAACTCCTCCGAAGTAGCATAAGGGATGATTAACTGTGGCTTGTTATGGAGGGAAGAATCAAAAGTAACTCTAAGGTGGGGAAATGTCTGAGGTCAGGAGAAAGAAGGTTCCATGTCAATATTAGGGAAATACGTTTATGAAGAGAAGAATAATGAATTCAGTTTCCAATATATGAATTCTAGGAAACAACATCTACAAGAACATCTATAGTTTCTCTGCCCCAGGACTGAGGGCAGAAAAAAGGGATGAGGACAAGAAAAGAAACCTGCCACACTTATTTACAACTATGAGAGTGTACAGCTCTCCAAGCCAATGGGGAGGCAGCACAGTCCCTGGGAATGTTAATATTGCAGTCAAAGGGTGGAGGAGGAGCAAAAGGGTGTGACAGAGAAGCTCTAAGACAAGGTGATCCATGGTGACAAATGTAGCCCAATGGACAATACAATGAGAATCTGAGGTAAGGCTTGCTAGGCTGGGAGGAGGTGGCTGATGTTCTAGAAGCTACAGGGGAGCCGGTGGACCATTTCAAGGAAGGACGAGATACAGACTTGCACTTCAGGATTTTAGTTACAAAAGGCAAAAGTGAAATCAGATAGAACCCAGAGGGCACCAGAGTCACGTAAAAGATTGCTTCATCTCTGGGGTAGTGGTGTGGAAATATTTAAAGGCAGAAGTAATGGAGCAAGTGAAGAGGGAAAAAGAAGTAAATAGTAAAAAAAAAAAAAAAAAAAAAAAAAAAAAAAAAAAAAAGAGTCTCTCACGAGGCTTCCACCATCTCAGAAAACAGTAAACATGCAGCAACTCCGTGGCTAAAATGCCACAATTGGCCAGGCTGTGTGCTACAACTGAGATGGCACATTTGTGTGTTTTCTATGAAACATTTTTGGCAGATGTCAGTATAGTGTGTTAAGGAAAGTGCTCCTTGTCCTAATTCATGCAACATGGCCACCTGGCTCTCATTCAGCCCATTCCTTCCTTTCTGCCATGTCTGCAAGGTTTTCCCCACATAATGGAAAGTTGGGCTTATTCTCCATTCTCCCCTAGAATATGCTTCAAAGTCAAGCCTCTCCCATCCAGAAGGAGCTGCTGTCTGGTCCCAAAGACTCTACAGTGTTGGAGGTCATTCCTAGGCTATGCCTCCTGGAGGGGTGACCGCCTACAGGTAAAGGCTCTGCAGAGGGCTCAGGGAGGGGTTACCCCAACCATCATTTCTTCTCCTTCACCCTCCACCTCCTCCATCATCTTCAATCACTTCACCTACCTGCTCGGCGTTTCTTTGGGACTGCAGGTGGGAATGCAGGCGCCGGATGAGGGGGACACCGTTCCGTGCCTGCCGCTTCAATAGCCAGTAGTTGTGAAGCCGCTGTATGAATTGGTTTTTCCTCTGAAAGGAGAGACCACTACAGATCTTGTTCAACCTTGAGTGGAGGCACAGGGAAGTGAAAGACAAGGTCAGTGGGCAGCCCTGATTATAGCTTCCTATTCAGACCCTGGTTCATTTCTGAACCTTATATATAAAAGAATATAGGATAAAGTGGTCAAATGCCTAACCTCAGAGAAAGGCTTAAAAAAGACAGCAAAGTTAAGCAGCTCAGATTCAGCGTGAGATATATCGCCTGATTTTCTACTTCCTACCTTGCAGTCCTGATTCTCCAAAAGAACCCTCTCCCAGGAACCCTGTTTCCTACAATCCTAAGAAACAGGCCTGTGCCCCATACCCCTACACTTCTCTTGATAAAAGCAGCAAAAGAAGGCAGGAACTCGAGTAAGCTATAGGCAATGTGGTCACTATTTCCAGCCACCCTGTGGCTGAGGGTCTCCCCAGACCAGGGACTAGTCAATAGCCAAGCTGGAAGGAAAACTAGTAGAACTACACCAGGCTACTGCTTTCTGAGCTCAAATGCAACACCTTGGAGTTGTCTGACCCCTGGTTTTTAATTAAAGATCTCAGCAGCCTAAAAATGTCTAATTTTGAACCAAATGAAAAAAAAAAAACAAACTGGATAAGAGGATGGAGAATCTGAAAACTTAGCTGGCTAAACTAACCCAATAGAGAAATCTTAAAGTAAGGATTTAAGCCAATAATACGTGGGGACGATGGAGGGGTAAGTGAAAGGGAAAGGAATTAATAAACCTATAATCTTTATGTTAACAGTCCTGTTGCGAAGTGGGTAACATTATTCTCATGGTAACAAAAGATGGAAAGGCAGCTTAGGAAGAGAGGCTGAATAAACTATCAAAGTCACTAATGCAGTTAAAAATATGGTGGCGCAGTGCGCCTGGGTGGCTCAGGCGGTTAAGGGTCTGACTCTGGCTCAGGTCATGATCTTGCAATTTGTGGGCTCAAGCCCCGCATTGGGCTCTGTGCTGACAGCCTGGAGCCTGCTTAAGATTCTGTGTCTCCTTCTCTTTCTGCCCCTCCTCCACTCACGCTCAGTCTCTCAAAAATAAACAAACATTAAAAATAAATAAATAAATAAATAATAAATAAACAATGGTGGCCCTGGATGGGATTTGAATCAATGATCCCTCTGCTACACCATCCTGTGTCCTAAAATTGGTTATTCACACAGTAAGCAAGGCCTCAGTGCCCCTGCTATGTTTCCCCCACTTCCTCATCTCGCTGCACTGAAAGGAAGGTTAAGTGTGGCTAAACAAGAAAGTAAAACCTAACAAGGGTGGGCATGTTGGGCTGGACATTGATCACCTAGGCCTTGTGCCTATCCAAGGTCAGACATTCCTGTCCCAAAGCCAAGCTTAAAAAACCAAGACCTAGGCCTTTCCCCAAAGAACAGATTCCCCACCAATGCCCATGCCAAGCACACCTGCCCAGATGCAGGCAGCCCCCTCCCTCTACAACCTCTTGGCTATGGAGGGTCCCAACAGCATTTGTGCAGGTAGAAAAAAGAATAATAATAAAATAGCAGCAGCAGCAGCAGCCACCATTTATTGAGCACTTACTATTTACCAGGCACTGTGCTAAGTGCTTTACTTATATCATCTCATTTATTTCTCACAACAACTCTATCAGGTTCATTAACAAATAAATAAGACTTGAAGAAATAACTTGCCAAAGTTCACATGGGTAGTTAGTGACAGGAGCAAGATTCAAAAGCAGGTCTGTCTGGTTTCTTAGCCAGCATGCTAAGGCCTCTGCAAGACACATCTATAAGAGCAGATATGACAACCAAAAAGTCTAGTCCCAGGGCACCGCCACCCTACAGATGTTACTAAGTGTGAACTCCAGTCAACATCAGGGAAGAGGGTAGCCTACAACAGCTCTGTGACTAGAAGGCATTTCCAGTTGACTGAATTCTAACTCCAGTCATGGCTCACAAGAGCCTCTCCCTCCTGCTCTGCTCCGCTCTTATGTCTCCTTCCCAGACTGACAAGTCTGTTTGCCCGTTCCTTACACAACTCATTCCCCACTACCCTCTAGCACTCTTTTCTCCCTATCCTTTTCAACAAGAGAGACAAACAGCAGGAACAGAGCCTGGAGGCATCATGAGTTCCAGCTCGTGGTCAGGTTCTGTTGCTTTCCACCTGGTTCCAGCCCTTTGAACAGGACTTGGCATATAGTAAGTGCTCAATAAACATCTCGTTGAATGAATAAAGGAGTGAACAACTTTACCTCCTGTTGCCGCAGTTTCTTCATCTGGGGGTGTGGGAGAAGGTGCAAGGACTACATTAGATTAAATAATCTTCAAGATTCCTTCCTACTCTAACACTGTATACTTTGCAAAGAATATCACCCTTGAGATGACCTTCCAATGAAAAATCTTTCCTGTCTCTGGCTTTTCTGCCCTCTAACAGCTACTTCTCTAATGGTTTAAAATAGATACAATGATGTCTCTACAGACTCACTAGGGGCCAAGGTGCCTTAGACATACAGTTGAGCTGAGTGATCCTTTTCCCCCTAAATCTAAAGCTTCTCAAGAAGAGAAATAGCATATCCTCCCCACACCACCACCCCTTCACAAAAAGTCTCCATCATTCTCAGAATAGAGCCTTTTAGATAGCAGGCACCCATACTGACCCCTTAAAACAGTGGTTCTCAGTTCTATCCCCCCAGGGGTTTTTGGAAACATAGGAGATTGTCACAAAGACCAGGCAATGAGGGAGTGGATACAAATGGCACTTACAGATCAGGGATGCTAAACATCAAGAAATGTATGGGACAGTCCTAATGATAAACAATCATCCCATCCAAAATGCCACTTGTGCACCTGTTGAAAAATGCTGCCTTAGACATCCTTCACCTGGGTTTCTAAGCAACTTAATTTTGTCTCACCTTGAAGCCAAGGAAACACACTGCTGTCAGGGCACAATCAAAACCACAAACCAGACCAGGGACCAAAGGAGAAGTCTAAATTTGAGGGCACAGAAGAGAACAAATGTTCACCAACCATGCTTGGGGAAGGAGGTCCTGGCTCAGGGCCAGCACGAGCCCAACCAGAAACCATCGGTCCATGTGGAGACCTCCTGACCAAGCTTACCTATATGAGGGGATCTGTGGGACAGTGACCATGGGGACAGTGGAGGGTGTATCTCGGCCCATTTCCTCTGGCTCCTTCTTGATTTTCTGCTTCAAAGTCATCTTGTTCTTCTTGGGCACTCCCTTGAGGGGGCCACCTACCCCGCCTTGGCCTTCATCTTCCTCCTCTTCTTCTACCTCTTCCTTCTCTTCCTCCTCTCCACAGCCCTCCTTCAGGCCTTCCTCATCCCCAGCCTCACTGAGGCTTCCAGGGGAGTCACCCTTCCTCCTAGCAGTGGCAGCACCTGGCGGCGAGTGGGCCTCACAGTAGGCGGTCTTGCGTACTGTGAAGATGGTGCCATTGAGGCTGGTCTCACGCATGGGCTCAATCTTCATGAAGAGCCCAGCCCGCTGTGCACATGTCACATGGAAGGCTGTGTAGCAGTTCACCTTATGGCACTGGATGGCTGCACCCAGCCCCTTCTGCTTGCAGATATAACAGGTTAGTTTCCAGCGGGCAGGTGGGATGTTGTCAATGCCCTCAATGGGCTCCAGGAACACGGTGTTAGCGAAGCAGACTTCAGGGATCCAGATGGCACACACCACGTGGGCCCAGTGCCCATCACTGGTCTGTTTGAAGGCGCCGCCCTTATTGGGGCAGAGGACGCAGTCCACAGGTCGGGAGGGAGACTGTAGGCAGCAGCGGCATAGCCACTGGCCCTCAGGGATGTAGGGGACACCGTAGCACTCCTGGTGTACAGCCAGGTTGCAGATATCACAGAAGAGAATGACATTGCTGTTGTGGCATTCGTCATCCAGGCACACACAGCAAAAGGCGTCTTCATCAATGAGTGACTGCTGGGCCCCACTGCTGCGACTCTCCAAGTATGACTCCTTCTCAAGCCGGTCTACCAGCAACTCAAAAGTATCTGCTGACACCAAACTGTGCCCATCTACTCGCCGCTTCTCATTCACCATGTCCAGCCAGGCAAGGTCCTCCTCATCCATGTCGTATTCTACCTCCGCATCCAGGTCTTCAGGTGGCTTCTCGATGTAGCGGTAGTAGGCAGCAGGCAGTGGGGGTGCTTCTGGCTGGCTGCCTGAGTCCACCATGCGAAAGCTGGGTTGCGGGAGGTGGAAGGAAGTGCCGGATGCATGCTTGGAACAGGACTCCTTCTTCTTGCCCTTGGAGGAGGGTTTTTTGGACTTGCCAGGAAACTGAGGCTGCTCACTGTTCTCCTTGTTACTATTGCATTCGGTGATATCCTGGGCAGTCAGCTCATCCTCTGTGATGATCTTGAGTGGATCATAGATGCTGATTCGATGCAGGCGTCCATCGATGTCCACCTCGACAATCCTTTGGGCCTGAGCATAGGTCAGGGTCTCCCGAGTAGGTGAGCACTTCAGACTGTAGGGAGATGGGGAGCGCCGACCCTCGGCATTCTGCCGCGACTTCCGGCGCGGCTTCCTCATGGCACCTGGGAACCAAGGGGACAGGCCTAAGGAGAAACCAGGAAACTGAGGTGAATGTTCAGGCATGCACTCATTCACCCTTCCATCTGATCGAATGGCCACCACGAAGACTGTCTGTTCCCTCTGCCTGAACATCCTGCCCCTCAGACATCATCCACACAGCTTGCTCCTTCGCTTCAACTTTTTTCACAAACACTGCTTCTCAATGAGACCCTCTCTGACCATTCTGTCTTAAACTGCAAATCTCCTTCCCCCATCAGCAATCTTTCATTTTGCTTTATTTTTCACTATGACACTCACCATTTTTTATCATGCTATGTAATATGCCTATTTATCATAAATGTTTGCTTCCTTCCATTAGAATGCAAGCTCCATGAGGGGAAGATTTTTGTCTATTTTGTTCACCGCTGTATTCCCAGCACCTGGAATGATACCTGGCTCCTTAATAAGCACTCAATAAATATTAGTTGAATGAAAGGAGAAATCAAACCTGCATGGTCCCTGCCTCTAGGTGCTCCATCTAATTGAAAGGACAGAAAAGTAAACAGATCTTGGGGCGCCTGGGTGGCTCAGCTGGTTACACATCCGACTTCGGCTCAGGTCATGATCTCACAGTTCGTGGGTTCGAGCCCCGTGTCAGGCTCTGTGCTGACAGCTCAGAGCCCAGAGCCTGCTTCGAATTCTGTGTCTCCCTCTCTCTCTCTGCCCCTCTCCCACTCATGATTTGTCTGTCTCTCAAAAATAAATAAATGTTAAAAAAAAACTTTAAAAAAAGAAAAGCAAATCATTACAAATGATCATTACAGATCATTACAAAACAACACAGGGAGAGATCTAAAATTCTAATGATGTCCTACATAAGGCTGTGGGATACCTACCTATGGAAAAGGATGGGGTGGTTAAGGGTTCAGAAAAGAAGAAAACAAAAAGAGCATCCACTTTTAAGCTGTGTACATGAACAGTGGCCCCACCAGAGGATCAAAAGCTCACAGGTCTAAAGCCCTCTCCCAACCCATCTTACAATGATCAGAAGCCCTATCCCCTAACCACACCCAGGAGTGAAGAGGTGAAGGCACCTGAAATGTCTACTATGTACAGTCTAAAGACTTCAAACTACAGTATAAAGGGCTGTCTCTGGAAAAGGCAGCTTTGAGGATGCACTGGCTAATACATTTCTAAGCGGAAACACTGGAAGCTCTGGGAGTAGTCCACAAGTGGCACTGAAGTTTTAAGTGGCCTATCTGAGACCCTCATTGGACCCAAGGCCAAGATGATTGGGGCAATATCTGAGGTAAACTCTCAATGCATTCTCTTACCTCAGAAGTCCCTCTCTCCCCAAATCCTTACATTTAGTTTGCCCCTGTGCAACAAGGAGAAAGCCCTTAAGTTTCCCATATCATGCTCTGGATAAAGGGAATCATGACAAGCTCATAAGGAGCTACGGCAGCAGTTACTGAGGCCATCACTACTGGGAAAGACATTTGGAGATACGGGGCTCCAAGTGTGGGCAGAGACTTGGAAAGGAAACAACAGTGAGAGGATTTCAAAGAGAAAAAGAGTCTGTCACCTTGGTTGCAGGATCTACCACCTTTATCTATAAAAGCAAAGATGATGATGATAATTTAGCACACTTTTGCAAACTACAAATCCTTTTCCCTTTTTTTTTTTTTTTTTAATTTTTGAAGTAATTTCTACCCTCAACATGGGGCTCGAACTTACGACTCTGTGATCAAGAGTCACATGCTCCACCAACTGAGCCAGCCAGGCACCCCAATCCCTTTTACTTTTAATTATTTCTCTCAACTAGCTTGGGAGGTAGGATAGATATTATCGTCTCCATTTTACAGATGAAGAAACAGAAGCTCAACAAGATGTCACTCAACCCAGAGGTAGTGAGTGATAAAGCTACAGTTCAAACCCAGGTCTCCCGACGGGTTGAATTCACCTCCCTGGGAAGTAAGACCACCACAGAGATGCCGTGGTCTGGTTCAAAAAGAGGCTCTGGGGCGATCTAGGTTCCAACCTTGGTCCTGCGTGACCTGGAGAAAGTCACTTAATCTCTCTGTGCCTCCACGCTCCACCAGTAAAATGAAAAACTCTACCTCTTAAGCGTTGCTCTTGGTCAACAGAGAATTATCACCACCCTTGTTTAAAAGGCCTTCCAATCCCCAAGTGTGACTGAAACACACAAACAAACACCGACTTGGCTGAGGAACAGTGGCGGGCAGGCACACGACCCATTGGGAACAAAAGGCAACAGAATCATCACGGCAATTCTGTCCAGGTTCCAGAGACCCTTGGCCACTACATGCCTGGCAAATGCCAAGTCCCTGGGGGCAGCCCAGGCCAACAGACCCGCCTCACTGCCCCCACGCCTTCGCGGGCAGGGAGAACCTCGCAGGAGTGTGAAACCCTACCTCGGTACTAACCTGAAATCCTGAAAGAGTTTGGAGGGTGTGGACCCTCCTTTGTTAAAGCGCTGTATGTTCTTCCTCCCTACCAGCTACCACCTCCTTGGCAGCGTGGGTTAGTCCTCACCCAAGCAGCAAGTATCTAAGGAATACTTAGAGGTTTCTCTTGGGTCCTCCCCAAGCCTCCAGGCACCGGGGGGCAAATTCTGGAGAGGGAAGGACGGCTGCTGAGGAAAAGGAGTTTCGCCCGCAAGGAGCTTACAGTCCAGTTTTTTGGCGGGAGCGTCTCATCCCACACAGCCCTTCCCACAGACACGCGTCCAAATACCCCCCAACACCCCCAGAGGTCTCCTCAGCACCCCCGAAGCCCCACTTGCCCACCCCACCCAGGTCCCCGAAGAACGAGGAGTTTCTGCAATTAGACCCTACCCCCTGTACCCCCACGAGATACTCATGAGACAAGGGAGAACCCCAGCCAAGGCTCCTGCCCCTTTAAAGGGGCACCTCTTCCAGAAAAATCTTGACCCTTCCGAGGAGAAAGGAGGGAAATAACATCTCCTCCCCCAAGGGGAGGGGGGCGAGCGCGCCAGAGACAGACTGACGCGCAGTCCGACCCTCAGACAGAGAAAGCTAGCGCCAGCGAACCAGCGGGGCAGAGAGGCGAGCGCCCATTGGTCGCCTCACCTGCCGGTCAGCAGAAACCAGGGGGCCAAGGGCCGTTCGGGGGGCGGAACCTTCTTCCGGCCTGACCAATTGGAGAGCATGGCGGGGGCGGGGCTCGGCGGCTCGCCAGCCAGGGCCGGGGGGGGGGGAGGGAAACAAGATGGCGGCTACGGGAGGGGGTCCTCGCTTTTCAGCTCCCCCCTCACCCGCCTTCTCCTTCCCCGCCGCCGCCCTCGCTCCTGGAGAGCGCTTTCGCGCCGCCCCCGCCCCGCTCGGGAAGCCCCCTGCTTCCCTCTCCCTGCCCCCCCCCCACCCCGGCGCGCAGTCCCTGGTCCCCGTAGGCCCCGCTGCCCCCGCCCCCGCTCCGTTCGGCCCCTCTGCCACCCCCATTACCTCAGCCGCCGGCCCGGCCCCACCGTTCGGGGCCCCTGGGCGCGGGCGGGCCGGCCGTCGAGCAGGTCGGCGCGGCCCTGGGAGCGGAGCGCGGCCTCCTCCCGCGCTAGCCTCCGCGGCCACCGCCGTGCCCCCTCCCGGCCCGCGCAGGGGCCCCGGCCCGGCAGCCGCCGCCGCTCCCGGGGGAGGAGGGGGAATGAAGCCGCTGCCGCCGCCGCTGCCGCCACGGAGCCCGGCCGAGGGGAGGGAGGGATCAGCCCCCAGGCAGGATCCGCCCCTCCGGCCTCCCCCCCGCCACCTCCACCCCTTCCCTCGCTCCCTCCCTGGCTCCGCGGGCTCTCCCGCTGAACAGGAGCGAGAGCGCGAAAGAGGGGGGAACGCGAAGAAAATCCCCCCGCCCGTGCCCGGCGCAGCGGCGGCCGGGGCGGCGCGGAGAGGAGCGCGGAGCCGCCGCCGCCACGGGGCACCGTCCCCGGCTCGGCCTCACGGTGGCGGTGCGGACGCGGCAGGGGCGCGGAGCAGAGACCGGCTCTGCGCCCGCCGCGGCCGTGGCTCACCCCGCGTACCCCGCCGCCGGGCGAACCCCACAAGACAGCGGGGGACGTTCGGGTCTGGTTGGGAAAGACCGGCATCCCTAACTCCTTAGAGTGGTCAGTCGTCCACTCCCCCTGCTCCTGCGAGAGGTGGCTACGGTTTGGGGCAACAAACCCCCCACCCGAGCTAGAGGGCCCCTCCAGAGGTTAAGCCAGGGGAGTCATCGGAGTCAAAACCCGTGTGTAGTTTCTTGGGGTGCAGGTGCCTGTATTCCTCCCAGAAAGTCGCCCTCCCTCGCTGGCCGTGCTCTGGTCCGGAGGACAAAGGTCTGGCGATGTCCATCCCCTCCCCCAGTGAGGACAGCCGGGAAAGACCCTCTGTTGTGGACAGGTGAGCGTCTCGTTCCCCATAGGACATCCTTCTTAAGAAACAGACCTGACTTCGTTGTGCCATTCTCTCCCTTACGTGTTGAAAAAGAGTAGACATGAAAGTTTGACAGTCTACTTAAGGACGTCTGGTAACTCGTTTGTCTCTGGAGACAAGGGAAACTCTCCTTAAACCTGATGTGGCTAGGAATTGGTTAATTTAATGCAATAAGCGGCTTTCTAAAAGACTCTTGACAAATGGCAACTTGAGACTTCAATATATGATCAAGATATGACTGGCTTTGTTTTGATAAGTAAATCTAAGAAGAGATGACTCTTTTGCCACCCCCTTTTGCCTATAAATTAAAAAGCTTGCCTCATACGACTGAAGTCTTAAGTACCAATATTTAATGACGTGTATAAAAGATGTATGGATAGACTGCCTTTCAACGTGGAGATGAATGACATATTTTGAAAGCGTTTCCTCTGCCCGTGCTGGTGGTGTAGCTTGATGAGACTTTCACAATCTCTTGCCTGGTTCTGATGATGAAGGACACGGATTCTAGAGTCAGAGGACAGAAAGGTAGTCTTGGGATCCAAGTCTTCCAAATGTTTAAACCGAACGTATTGCTACTTTTGGAAGTATAGATGTTCCTTATCCTAAGGAATTTAAATACATTATGTTGTGAATTTAGAAGTGTGGTAAAAGTTAGGAAGCTAATTTGTATTACAAAGATGTTTTTCTGGTTACACAGTAGCACCTTGTAAAAGTGAGAGCAAAAATACTTCTGTTTACCAATTTTTTGAAAGAGAAGGGAGTGTCTCGTGGAGCTAAGCAAGGCCAGGGCAATGTTTTGAAAACTGTGAAGAAGTATGAATTGATGTCAAGTGTTCTAAGGCTATGGGGAATAATCATTTGGACGGAAGGTGTAGAAAAAAGATGATTAATTGTGGGAGGGAGAGCCCCAGAGGCAAAAGAATATTACAGTTACTTTTAGTTAAGGGGGGAAAAAAAAACCCTGAAGACTAATAGAAACAATACTGAATTTCTTTTCTTATTCTTTTAAAATGTGAACTATATCCATGTATCCATGGGACTAGTAACTTCTATTTCTTCACAAATGTTCACAAAATTTAGCACATTTCCTGTTTGTGTGATTGGGCGCTGTTTTTTTCCCACCAAAATTAATGAACAGATATGTTGGGAAAATGCATTGGTTTCCACTTGTAACAGTAAGTATAAAATAATGACTTAAATGCCATTGAAAAAGCATGAAGTTAACCTAATGCATCTGATGTCCAGGTTTTTCTGTTTGAAGTTTCATAATAAGACCTTATTCAACAGAGTGTTTCGCTTCTGTTTTCAACTTCTCTCTTAATGGTAACGT
The DNA here is from genome assembly GCF_023721935.1 of Panthera uncia. Classification (NCBI taxonomy): domain Eukaryota; kingdom Metazoa; phylum Chordata; class Mammalia; order Carnivora; family Felidae; genus Panthera; species Panthera uncia. Next base: position 6,375,244 of record NW_026057580.1, read on the forward strand.
TACAGTTGTCCTCAACTTTTATTTTTTGACATTTATTTATTTATTTTTGACATTTGGTATTGGTTTCTGTTAGTGTAACTGCACACATAATCAGTTCACAATGATGTAATCTTAAATGACAATTATGTCATTAAAAACAAATTTGGAACATGTATCAGAAATCCCAGAGAACTAAAATTTAATTAACTTTAATCTTTAGCTATTTTAAAGAGTTTAAATTCACTAGCCCTCAGCCCTTCCATTACACCATACAGCAATTAAGTTCAACAAACATATGCACAGACCTTTGTTTCCAAATAGTTTTTCAAAATTCTGCATTTTTAAATAGAAACTAATTTATTTGGAGTAGGAGGGATGTTTTATCATTTAGAACTAAAAAAGGAACTACAAAAATTTCCCCCCTCAAACATTTGTTTTCAGCATCTCAGGATATCTTTGTCAATGCTTTATTTTATCATTAGTTTATCAAGGCGAGAAACCTCTCAAGGGTCAGATGCGATACCACTGGATTGGTAAAATATGTATGGTGAGAGAAAATAGGCTTTGATTGATAAATTTTTTAATGGAATATTCCTTCCTTAGACCTTGGCTAAAAGAAGTATGAAACCATAAAAGGGATAATGTATGAGGTTGGAATCATTATATTTTAATGACACGATGTAAATTGTTTAAGAATGTGGGGCGCCTGGGTGGCGCAGTCGGTTAAGCGTCCGACTTCAGCCAGGTCACGATCTCGCGGTCCGTGAGTTCGAGCCCCGCGTCAGGCTCTGGGCTGATGGCTCGGAGCCTGGAGCCTGTTTCCAATTCTGTGTCTCCCTCTCTCTCTGCCCCTCCCCAGTTCATGCTCTGTCTCTCTCTGTCCCAAAAAAAAAAACAAAACAAAACAAAACAAAAACAAAACAAAACAAAAAAAAAAACGTTGAAAAAAAAAGAATGTAATGTTTGCTTAGAAAAAGGAAAAAGTTTCTAAATTTAATTCCACTTATTTATTCCTATAGCAGACACTTACTGAACACCCACTGTGTGTCCAATCTTACACAAGTCGCTTTGGATATAATGGCAAAATCTCAGCCTAAAAAGGGGCCAGTGATCATATTTTCCCTTGCTACTACTCTTAGTAGTGTACAACTAAGAAGCAAGCTAGAAATAACTAGAAAACACATGTGGGAGAAATTAGATAAAGTAGTGAACAGTGTGGAGGAACTATTATTCAAATGGAAGATGGGAGGCTTTTTTTTTAGTCAGCTTCTAAATCATGATGGATGTGACTTGGTGAAAAGAGTATAGAATGACATTAGGATAGTGACAGGTAGCCCAGGCAAAGGACCAATATGCAGGGAATAATAAGGAAATTATTCTAGCCGGTCTATATGGAAGATGCTAAGAAAAGAAGAGGTTGAATTGGATATGAGGTATAGCAAGGGTATAAGGATAATAAAAATAATACCTAGCACTTAATGTGCAAGGTAGTATGCTCAGTGCTTTGCATACTGTATCAAAAAAAATCTTTGTTGCACTTAGGAAACAAACTCAAATTAGTTTAATGAAGGAAATCTATTGACTCATAACCAGAAAGTCCAGGAGTGCATCTGGCTTTAGGCAAAGCTAAGTCAAGAGATTGAAATTATGTCATCGGGATACTGTCTCTAGCAGTCTCTCAGCCAACCTAAACGTTAGTTGTGACTGGAAAGACATAATACTGTGATAAAGTCTGGCCATTGTCCACTACTAGAACCAGAGGACATGAGCAGGAGGTGATTCACCAAAAGCACAGTGGGCACACATACAAAATAGGTCCAATATACATGCCATTTCTCATTTATCAACTTATTAACTCATTATTGTTATTCTTATGGTCCCCATAGGATAAACTAGAGCTGGAACAGTATTAGGTAAACCCAGAAGAATGTACTACAGGTAATTAAGTGTTGTGACAATAAAAGGGCATTAACCAGAATGATAGAGGGGATGGTAGAGAAAGAGGAGGGAAAGGGAGGTTCAAATAAAAATCAGAAGATAGATCAGTAATTTGATGGCTGATCGAACATAGGAACAAAGGAAAAGATTATCTTAAATTCAAACTTAGAAGGTACAGTTATTGGTACAATTGGTATAATTGGTACAATTATTGCAAATTAAGAGGTGGCAAAGGGTTACATAGGAGCTCCTGTTGGGTCTGAGGACCCAAGGATTGAGGAAATGATGAGTCAGCTCAAGTTCTCTGGAGTTTCTTTTGTCACACTAAAATACATATTCATTCAATGATTATTTGTGAGCTCAGGTAAGTTTCTATTTTATGCTTGTAAAGACCACACAGGTAAAAAGGCTATGCTCTCCGGCCTGAAGGCACTTCAAGTCTAATCACAGGAATAAAGCAAGTATATTAACAAACATATAATATAACATATAATAAGCATGTAAGCCACTCAAGAGAGATACAAGCAAAGTGGCATGAGGGTTTTAGAGAAGAGAGACGAGGGAAGGTCCTGTGAAGAAGGTGCTGTTTGAGCTCCACCTTAAAATTTGGGTTGAATGTCAACTGGGAGGATGGTACAAAGCTGGCGGGCTGAGTACCAGCATGACCAAAGGTAAAAGGAACACCGAAAGACTGATTCAGGGAACAGTGGGTTACCCCCGGCTGACCCAGAAATGGGAGATGGCAGAGAAAAGACTGGAAAGGTAAAAATAGAGTCAGAGCATGGAGACTGTTAGGTAGAGCAATGGATGTTAAGGGGCAGCAGTCCCTAATAAGTTTTGGAACAGGGGAATGACTTGAATAGTTCTATGCTGTAAGATCTAGTCAGGCAAGAAGAGTGTGGTATAATATGGCTTGCATTATCCACTTAGCGTGGCTTGCATTATTCTCTTTGGGCTTGAATTCTAGCTAGAACATTTTACCATATACTCAGTGTAATGCTCCACCACAAGCCTGAAAGTAAATAGTTTGTGGTTTAAGTGTAAATTGTTCAAATTGATTTAATGTTTTCTCATGTCAACCTTTAATTTAGCATTCCCATTAAATCCTAAACCTTAATCAGAGTAAAGTCAAGACACCATAAAATGTAAGTTATTTCTATATTTTATTTATTTTTTTAATGTTTATTTTGAGAGAGAGAGAGAGAGAGAGGGAGAGCACGCACACACGAGCAGGAGAGGGGCAGAGAGAGTGGGGGACAGAGGATCCGAAGTGGGTTTCACACTGTCAGCAGAGAGCCCGATGCGGGGCTTGAACTCACGAACCGTGAGATCATGACCTGAGCTGAAGTTAAGACTCTCAACCTACTGAGCCAACCAGGTACCCCAATTTCCATCTTTTAGCAAAAGAGCCAACCTTGCAAGTAGCCATTTATTTGGTATAATTTTACAAAGAGAGGGAAAATACACAAAAACATGGCACCTCCTGAGCCAGGACCTGTTTTTTACAAGATCCTCCCCTAGGTGATACATACATGTAATGGTTTAAGTGTCAATTTGACTGGGCTAAGGGATGCCAAAGAGCTGGTAAAACATCATTCCTGGGTGTGTTTGTGAGGGTATTTCCAGAAGATTAGCATTTGAATCAGTAGGCTGAGTAAAGATCATCTTCACCAATGTGAATGGGCATCATCCAATCTGTTGAGGATCTGAATCAGACAGAAAGGTAGAGGAAGGTCAAATTTACTCTCTGCTTGAACTGGGACATCATTAATCCTGTTCTCGGATATTGGTGCTCCTGGTTACCGGGCCTTTGGACTTGGACTGAATTATACCACTGGTATCCCTGGTTCTCCAGCTTGCAGATGACAAGTTATGGGACTTACTGGCCTCCATAATTGCTTGAACCAATTCCTATATCTCCTCTCTGCATATACATATATATGTATACACACACAAACATATACACACATATTATTTCTCTGGAGAACCCTAACACAATATGCAAATCAAAGTTAAGCAATAAGAGCATATTAGAGAATTCAGGAATAAAGTGTTTTAAGGTTCTTGAATTGTCTGGGAAAAGAGAAGAGTTCAAGGATTTAATATCAGCCTTTGATTAGTTAAGAATACTAGTAACATAACATATGATTTGGAAGTGCAAAATCTATAGTCACAGAAAGATTGGTAGCTGCCCACAGGTGAAAGAGATGACTGACTGACTATAAAGGGGCATGAGGGAACTTCTGGAAATAATGGAAACAATATGGAAGTTGATTGTGGTGATGAGAAACATTTGTCAAAAGTCTTTGAACTGCTGAATAGCTGTAGCTTATAGAAATTGTACCACAATTAAGTTGATAAAAAAAAATACCTGTTGTTATTTTTTAGACTAATCATTAAGAGAATGAAAAAAAGAGGACATAAATCACAAACTAGTGGAGAGGAAAAAAGGAATAATCAAAGACTCAACCAACCAAAAAGAAAACAAGGAAAAGGAACATAGTAAAGGTGAAACAAGCAATGAAGTAAAGGGATACATTTCTGGGAAAGTTTAATGATGGGTGTTTAGAATGTGTGGATTAAACACATATATTTATCCCCCAAACTTCATTACTATGTTAGTAAAGGATTTAAAAAAAAAAAAAAAAGTCCACAAGAACAAAGAGAATGGGGAAATAGCAGATGAGAATTACCAATAAAATTTTGGAGAATGAAAGTAGATGGATATCAGAGAAAGCTAAAACAAGTCTGCAAAGAGAGCCAGTAAAAACCTGATTCACATGAGACCACTAGAAAGGCTTAAAAGTAGGAGACTGTAGATACTTCTGAAGGAAGGGTGGGTGGGGGTGGTAACTGGGAGAATAGACCTGAAGGTAGAATTGGCTGAAAAATCTGTTAAAATGGGCAGTTAGATGTTGCCAGATCTCCACACTACTCCTTGGAGATGTACTATCCCAGTATCATCTCAAGAAATTGAACTAAAGAGATCTGGACTTGGGGACACCAGTTACCAATGATGGCAGGGACGAAATGCCATTTTGAAAATGGGAATTCAAATGAAACTACATGCTGAATGGTGAGATAGCCCGTTCCCCACTCTCATTTCTCTTCTTGAAGCTGATAAAGAGGAAGGGGGTAGCTGGTACAAATTGCTGGGACTGGTGATCCAGAAGGGGGCTGAGAAAAAAAATCCCATGAAAAAATTTTAACCAGCCCATTTTTTCAGTGGGGAATTGGAAAAAAAAAAAATGTTTTCATGAGATCAAAATCCTCAGTGGCCCTGCCCTTTTCTCCCCTCATATTTCAGAACACTGGAAACCAAGTTTATATTAGAGCCATGCTACTCAGATTGTTATCCAAGAACCAGTAGTATTGACATCCCCTGGAAGGTGGTTAGAAATACAGACTCTCTGGGGCCCACTCCAGACTTAACAAACCAAAATCTGCATTTAACAAGATTCCTCCTAGGTGATTCATGTGCATATTAAAGTTTGAAAAGCCATGGATTAGAGGATATTAGAGAATTTCAGGATTCCTCTATGAAAGTAAAGATTCATTTATGAATAGGGACGGAGGAACATCTCTAATAAAAAAAAATCCAGCTTGCCACTTTGGCCTTGTACTAAAGCCCATCAGATATCAAGTGCTGCCTCAGCCTACCACAACACACACAATTTTAAACAGCCCTTTTTGTTTAAACCTCTTAAAATTGAATAGACAGTTGAGAACCAATAGATGAGAAAAATCTCTTGAAAGAGCCCAAAACAAAGGAACAGAGGGAAACAGTCAATGTAGAGAACCAAGAAATCTTGACAAAAAAATCTCTTAGCCTCAGAGAGTAACATCCATGGAATGGGAACATGGTATTGTTAGAGAGAGAGAGACAAGAAAATAAAAGAAAAGTCTGAAAAATATGAAAGATTTTTGAAGATATAAAGGGAGATTTGAAAGGTGAAGTTAAGGAAGTCTCCCAGAGAGAAGAAAGAAATAGAAATGTAAACAGAAAAGAGAATTTGAAGATGAATTCAGGAAGCCCAACATCCTATTTATAGTAATTCTAGAAAGAGAAATGAGGAATTTTCCCAGAAAGGAAGGTAGTGAGTTTTCAGAATGAAGACTCCCCAGTTCTCTGGTACAATGAATGCAAAAATACCTAAACGAAGAACACCAGTGCTATAAAAAGGGAGTATCCTAAAAGCTTCTGGAGAGAAAAGACAGGTCACATAGAAAGGACTGGGAATCAGAATGATATCAAGCTAGAAGCCAACAGAATAACCCTTTCAAATGCCAAGAGAACATTGTTTTCCATGTAGAAGTCTATGCCTAGCCAAAATATCAATCAAGTGTACAAATAGTGTAAAGACATTCTCAGACATGCAAGTTCTCACTTAACTATTCTTTCTCAGGAAGCGACTAGAAGGCACTTTCTTAATTTTTTTTTAATGTTTATTTTGGGGGGGCGGGCAGAGAGAGAGAGAGAGAGAGAGAGAGAGGGAGACACAGAATCTGAAGCAGGCTCCAGGCTCTGAGCTGTCAGTGCAGAACCCAACACGGGGCTCAACCCCACGAGCCCAACTATGAGATCATGACCTGAGTGGAAATCAGACACTGAGCCAGGCACCCCTGGAAGACACTTTTCCACAAAAATGATGGAGAAAATAAGAAAAATCCAAGTCATGGGATCTATAAAATAGAATCCAATTCAAGAAAGAAACAAAAGGCAACCCCAGGATTATGGTGAAGGGAAGTCCTGGGAAGAATTGTGCATCACGCCTAGAGTACAACCATTGGAATTGTAGGGCAGAGGGAGGACTCAAAAACAATTGGAATGGATAGATTACCAGAAGCATTTGACCATATGGTGGGAGGTTTTTCAGTACTGATGGAGAGTTTAGAGATGAATTTAATAAAATGTAAATACAAAATGAAAATTTTAAAATAGACACTGGGGCACCTAGTGGCTCAGTCGGTTCAACATCTGACTCTTACTTTTGGCTCAGGTCATGATGCCAGGGTCCCAGGATTGAGCACTGCAACAGGCTCCGCACTGAGCATGGAGTCTGCTTAAGAATATCTCTCTCTATCGCTCTGCCCCACATGCACATGCACTCTCTAATTAATTAAATAAATAATATTTATTAATAAATAAACAGGCCCTAAATCCTGGAAAGACAACTCACATGAAAAAGAAGTATAATTTCAGTTGAGCCAATGTGGCTCACTTACAAACATTTATATAATTATAATAATGAGGGGCGCCTGGGTGGCTCAGTTGGTTAGGCGACTGACTTCGGCTCAGGTCATGATCTCGCAGTTTGTGAGTTGGAGCCCTGTGCTGGGCTCTGTGCTGACAACTCAGAGCCTGGAGCCTACTTCAGATTCTGTTCTCCCCCTCTCTCTACCCCTCCCCTGCTCATGCTCTGTGTCTCTCTGTCTCTCAATAATAATAAATAAACGTTAAAAATTTGAAAAAAAATAATAATGGAAACAGAATAGAGATTTAGCTAACAATTGTAGTAATTGTTTTGGGAATATGAGGTAAGTGGTAGGAGATATAAGAGGGCTATTTAAATCCTCATTGTCTATAGTTGAAAGATAATAATGTATAAAATTGAAAGAGCAAGAACTAACAGTAAATGCATGCTATTTAGAAATGAAAAATAAGAGTTTGAAATCGCTGCTTTTGAATTGGGAGAGCAGGAGTTGGGGTGAAGCAGGGATCTCTGGTTTTATTTTTAAGCCTTGTAGTATTACTTGACTGTTTATAACGATGTGATTTCAGGGGTGCCTGGGTGGCTCAGTCAGTTAAGTGTCTGACTCTTGATTTTGGCTCAGGTTGTGATCCCAGGGCTGTGGGATCAAGCCCCACATTGGGCTCCATGCTGAGCACGGAGACTGCTTAAGATTCTGTGTCTCTCCTCTCCCTCTGCCCCTCTCCCACTTGCGTGCATGTGCTCGCTCGCTCTCAACAAATAAAAATTAAAAAAAACACTACGTAATTTCATAGATGTTAATATGAAATATATTTAAAGATAAATGATATTATTCCAGAACTAAGTAAATGAATTGACAAGAGGCTATAATAAATTAGCTTTCTAATTCAATATGGCAGAAAGAATGCACATTGTGCAGAAAAGGGCTAGCATAGCAGGCTTGACAGCCATCCTTTGAAAGGCCTGCTTACTAGGTTGGCCCATGGCTGACATCTGGGATTTCGTGACGTTCTTACCACCCTAACTGATAAGAGTGACTCACTGTGCTTAAACTATTTGTGCAAACAATATAGTTGATGCTAAACATCTGCTTCCTTCTGGAAGTCTGGAATTTGAGTACATTCCAGAAAGCAGAAGGTGCCTGTGTGACCAGGCACCTGATAAAAACCCTGGGCAGTGTTTCTAATGAGCTTTGCTTGTAAACAACACTTGCTTGACATGTTGATACAACTCTGTGCTGAGGGAAATAGTGTCCTGTGTTACTCCGCCCGGCAAGGACTCATGGAAACTCTGGCCTGGTTTCCTCCAGACTTAACCCCATGTGTCTTTCCTCTTTGCTGATTTTGCTCTGTATCCCTTTTCTAATTAATTAAATAAATAATATTTATTAATAAATAAACAAACAGGCACTTACTAAATCCGGGAAAGACAACTCACATGAAAAACAAATATTTCAGTTGAGCCAATGTGGCTCATATAATGTGGCTCAATAAATAAATCATAGCCATAAATACAGCTGCATGGTGAATCCTATGATTCCTCCTAGCCAATCATTTAATTTGGGGGTGGTCTTGAGGACCCCTAACACATATTTTATTCCAAATACCAACTAATACTATAGCATAATTACAGGATGCGTGCAAGCAACAAACCCCCAAATCTAGCCATTTTCAGGCAAGAAGAAAATGTTTAAGGGGGGCTCACAATTGACAGGATGACTGGAGGACAAGTTAGACATCGAATACAATCTAGCCAGGTCATTGCCACCGCTGCCTGTATTGTAAACAGTATCTTAAATATTTTTCTGTTAGTTGCTGGTATTGGAAAGACAATGTATTCTTGCATATTCATCTTATATTTAGCCACCTTGCTAACCTTTCTTATAATTTCTAATATTTGGTATGTTCTTAAGGATTTTCTCTTTAGATAATTCTATTATCTAAATAATAGTTTTAATCTTCTCTTTTCAAAAACTAGGCTCTGTCTGTCTGTCTTACTGACCTTCAGCACAATGTCGGCCAGAAGCAATGATCATAGAATCCTTGTCTTTTTACTCAGTGTAGAGAATGCTTCTGAAGTTTCCCCATGAAGAATGGTATTTGCTTTAGGTCTATGTTAAATACCCTTTAACAGATTAAGAAAGATCATTTCTATTGATACTTTGCTAAGTGTTGTTTTATCATGATGAGTGTTGAATTTTATCAAATGCTTTTTCTGTGTCTATTAAGATGATAATTGGTTTTCTCCAGTACTGTTAATGTGAAGAATTGGTTCTCTAATAACAAACCATTCTTGTATCCCTGGAATTGCCTGACTTTGCCATTATTTCTTACCTGTTTTATACATCACTGATTTGATTTGCTAATACTTTAATATATTTTGCATCTAGGTTCACTAGTGAGATTGGCTGTAATATGATTGCTTTGGGAATTAAGCTTTATTAACCTCATACGATGAATTGGGAATATTTCCTCTTTTTCTGTTTTCTGGAAGAGTTTATATAAGATTGAAATGAATTGTTTCTTGAAAAGTTGGTAGAATTTGCCTAGTAAACTATTTAATCCTGATGGTTTCTTTGTAAGAAATGTTAACTATCCTCAGTTTCTTTAATGGGCATAGGATTATATGAGATTTTCATTTCTTGAGTTGTATTTTTCTAGGATTTTCTTCATCTAAGTTTTGCAAAGTATTATCTTCAAATCTCTGCTGCATCTGTAATTATGTCCCCCTTTGCATTACTAATAATATTTTCTTCTCTCTCACTCCCCCCTTTTGTGAATTTTATTAGTTTTTTCCACCTAGATTATCAGCGTTTGGCTTTGTTAATTCTCTGTATTTTTCTTTCTTGATGCTCTTCATTTTTATTTCTTCTTTCCATTTTCTTTGGGTTTATTATTTTTCTAATTAAGTTAGGTGTCTAGCTCTTTTCCAACATTCTTCATTTCTAATATAAACATTCAAGGCTATAAATTTACCTTGAATTATCACTATTGTTTGTTTCTCAAGTCTTGATTCATAGCATTTTTGTTATTGCTCAGTTCTAAATATTTTTTACACTTCTATTATGATTTCATCTTGGACCCAAGGGCTGTTTTTCAAGTGTGTGTGTGTGTGTGTGTTTAATTAAATTTTTTATTTTGAGATAATTGTAGATTCATATGCAATTATAAGAAATAATACAAACAGATTCCATGTACATGTTACCCAGTTTCCTCCCAGTTGAGAATATCACAACCGGGATATTGATCTTGATGAGAATTCAGCTATTAATCTTACTGAGGCTTCCTTATATGTGATAAATCACTTCTCTCTTGCTACTTTCAAGGTTCTCTCTGTCCTTGGTTTTCAACAGTTTAAATTTTGATGTGTCTAGGTGTGTATCTCTTTGAGTTTATCTAACTTAGAGTGTGTTGAACTCCTTGGATATGTGGATTAATGGTTTACACCCAGTCCGGAAAGCTTTTGGCCATTACTTCTTCAAATATTTCTCTCTCTCCTCTCCTTCTGGGACCCTGGGACCTCCATTATGTGTGTGTATGTGTGTGTGTGTGTGTGTGTGTGTCTGTGTGTGTGTCTGTGTGTGCGTGTGTGCACATTTCATGGTGTTTCATAGGTCTCTGACACTCTGTTCCTTTTCTTTATTCATTGTTCTTTCTATTCTTCAGACTGGAGAATCGACTGACCTGTCTTCAAGTTTGCTGATTCCTCTTTCTGCCAGCTTGAATCTGTAGTTGTGCCCCTCTAGCAATTTTTTTTATTTCAGTTATTGTACTTTCCAATTCCAGAATTTCTCTTTGGTTCTGTTGTAATTCTGTCTCTTTACTGATGTTCTCTATTTGGTGAGACATTCTCATACTTTCCTTTAGTTCTTTAGACATGATTTCCTTTGGTTCTTTGAACATGTTTATAATAACTGATGTAAAGTCTTTGTCTAGCAAAGTCTATCCATCTGGGCTTCCTGAGAAACAGTTTCTATTAACTGCTTCCTCCCCCTCTCCCTTCATATATGTCATATTTTCCTGCTACTCATCATGTCTCATAAGTTTTTGTTAACTAGACATTTTAAATAATATAATGTGGCAACGCTGGAAATCAGATTCCCTTCACTTCCCAGGGTGTGTTGGTGTTGCTGTTTATTGTTTGTTGCTGCTGCTGCTCTTTGTTTAGTGATTTTCCTGAACCAATTCTGTAAAGTCTATTCTTTGTCATATGTGGCTACTATAATCTCTGCTTGGTTAGCTTAGTGAACAGGTAATGAATGGACAGACACTTCCTTACGTGCCATTCATTAATAAGTTTCCCAGCCTTTGCCAAAAGTGTGTGTGTGTGTGTGTGTGTGTGTGTGTGTGTGTGTGTTAGGGTGTATCTTCAACACTCTAGCACACTGTGGACAACTCTTTAGTCTTTACTTCCTGTTTGTGCAAAGCCTCAAGGTCTGCCAATGGTGAGAGAAATTAAGTCTTCTCAGGCCTTTCCTAGGCACGCACACAGTCCTGCACTTGCATATGCTCTTCTAGATTTCCAGGAATATGTCGGAACTTTTCAAAGATAGCCATAGATATCCTACTCCCAAATTTTTCCTTTTAGGTTTTTGTCTACTTCTTTGCCCCACCCAATTGTTATCACCTAGAGCACCAGAGATGTTAAACAATTGCCACTGATTGTTTTCCATAAATGTTCCAGGGAAAAGTGCATTCACCCTGAGTGAAGTATGAGTCAGTTCAAATAAACACAAGTCCTGAGAGTGGTGCTTTACCTGGAACTGCGAGACAGGTCAAATAATGACTTATCTTTGAGGACGGGACCTTTGAGAAGCTCCAAAACCTATTTTGTCCCCTCTAGTGATTACCAGCCTCCTGGTTTTCATGGATAACATGATTGCTGGGCTGTTGGTTTCCAAAGCCACTGTGAAACTGAGAGAGGGATAGGAACAGAGCAAATTAAAATGCCACAAAGTTCTCTTGTTTACTGAGATTCAGCCATTTTTCATGAATAAATACTCGGATTGTTCTGAGCTTTTGGTTAATTTCTAGAGTTCTGAAAATGTTGACTTTGATCATTTTTACCTGTGCTTTCATTGCTTTTATGAAGAAGCAAATTTTTGATAGTCCTTACTCCACCATTTTGAAAGTGGCTCTTATCATACTGACTTTGATACAGTCAAGATAAAGAACTGTTCATCACCACAAGGATCCCTTATGTTGTCCTTTAATAGCCACACCTATTTCCTTCCCAAGTAACCCTCTTAAATCCTGGCAACCACTAATCTGTTCTTTATTTCTATAATTTTTTATCTGTAGAATGTTTTGTAAATGGAATTCTACATTATATAATATTTGGGGATTGGCTTTTTTCACTAAACATAATTCTCTGGAGATTCATCCAGATTGTTGCCTTTATCAATAATTTGTTCCATATCATTGCTAAGTAATAATCCATGATATGGATATATCACAGTTTGCTTAACCATTCACCCATCGAAGGACATTTGAATTGTTTCCAGTTTGGGGCCTTTGTGGATAAAGTGCTATGAACATTTGTGTGCAGGTTATTATGTGATATGTTTTTATTTCTCTGGGATAGATGCCCAAGAGTGCAATTGCTGAGTCATATCATAATTGCATGTTTTGTGTTTTTAATAAGCTGCCAATCTAGAAGACATAAAAAATAGATATTCCATGCTTATGGATTAAAAGAACTAATATTGTTAAAATGTCCATACTATGCTAAGCAATTAACAGATTTAATGTAATCATTATCAAAGTTCTAATAGCATTTTTCACAGAAAATAGAACAATCCTAAAATCTGTATGGAACCACCAAAGACCCTGAATAGCCAAAGCAATCTTGAGAGGCATCACACTCTTTTATTTCAAACCATATACAAACTATAATCAAACAGTATGGTATGGTATGGTATGGTATGGTACAGTATGGTATTGGCATAAAACAGACACATAGGTCAATGGAACAAAAGAAAGAGCCCAGAATAAACACACACATAGATGGTCAACTAATTCGTGACACATGAGCCAAGCATATACAATTGAGAAAAGGCAGTCTCTTCAATAAATAGTGCTGGGAAAACAGGACAGCCACATCCAAAAGAATAAAACTGGACCACTATCTTACACTATACACAAAAATTAACTCGAAATATATTAAAGACCTGAACGTAAGACCCTGAAACCATAAAACTCTCAGAAGAAAACATAGGCAGTAATGTTCTTGACATTGGTCTTGGCAATGAGTTTTTGGATCTGACTCTGAAAGGAAAACTAAATAAGTGGGACTACATCAAACTAAAAAGCTGTAGCACAGCAAGGGAAACCAATAAAATGAAATACAATCAGCTGAATGGACGAAAATATTTGCAAATCATATATCTGATAGGGACTAACATGCAATATGCATTAAGAACTCATACAACTCAATAACAAAATTTCAAAATAGGCAGAAGATCAAAAGAAATATAGATGGCCAAAAGACACATGAAAAGGTGTTTAACACTACTAATAATCAAGGAAATGCAAATCAAAACCACAAAGAGATATGGAGACATTAGTTCCTATCGGTTAGAATGGCTAGTATCAAAAAGCCAAGAAATAACAAGTGCTGACAAGGATGTGGACAAAAGAGAATCTTTATGCCCTGTTGGTGCAGCCACAATGGGAAACAATATGGAAATTCCTCAAAACATTAAAAATAGAACTACCAAACATTTTTTAAAAAATGGGGCGCTTCAGTGGCTCAGTTGGTTAAGTGTCCAACTTCGGGTCAGGTCATGATCTCGTGGTTCATGAGTTCAAGCCCCACTATCGGCTTTCTGCTGTCAGCGTGGAGCCTGCTTCAGGTCCTCTGTCTCCCCCTCTCTCTGCCCCTCCACAGCTTGTGTGCTTTCTCTCACAGAAATAAAATAAACATTAATAAATAAATTTTAAAAATTAAAAAAATAAAATAAATTTAAAAATAGAACTACCATGTGATCCATTTCTGAATGTAGTCAAAGGGAATGAAAACAACTTGAAAAGATATCTTCACCTCCATGTTCATTGCAGTATTATTTACAATAGTCAAGGCATGAAAACAACCTAAGTGTCCATCAGTGGATGAATGGATAAAGAAAACACAATGGAACATTATTCAGCAATAAAAAAAGAATGAAATCTTACTATTTGCAACAACATGGATGAACCATGACAGCATTATGCTAAGTGAAGTAAGTCAGGCAAAGAAAGACAAATACTGTATATTATTTACATGTGAAACCTACCAACTCATAGATACAGAGAATAGGTAAGTGGTTGCCAGAGGTGGAGGTTGGGGTGGGGTGAAGGAGCTCAAAAGGTACAAACTTCCAGATATAAAATAAATAAGTCCTGAGGATGTAATACATAGCACGGTGACTCCAGTTAATAATACTGTATTTTATATTTGAAAGATGCTAAGCTAAGAGAGTAGATCTTAAAAGTTCTTATCACAAGAAAAAAATTTTTATAACTGTGTATGGTGAGAGATGTTAACTTATTGTGGTGATCATTTTACAAAATATATACATATATCAAATCATTATGTTGTACACCTGAGACTGATATAATATTCTATGTTAATTGTATCTCAAATTAAAACAAAGGTTTCCCCAGTGACTTATTTTTCACCCTGCAAAGCAGATACTAGATCAGGAGAGAGTTGCCATCACAATATGAGATTTATTCAAAATTGGTGAGGATATAAGAAAAATGTATCTGTTATATACTTTTAAGTCAAAATTATGTTCTTCCTGAACAAAAATTTTTCTAACTCTTTGAGTAGGGATGCATTATTTATTTTCATTCTCGTTCACTGACAGCTATGAATTTTCCTTTCAGCTTTAGCTATATCCCTCAGGCTCTAATATATGGTTTTCTAGAAATTCTGTAATATCAGTTTTGAGTTTCTCTTTGACGAAAAGATTGCCTAAGAGAGTGTTTTTAAGTTGCCAGGAAGATTTTGTTTTCAGATTTTATTGTTAATTCCTACATTTGAATTCAGAGAATGCAGTTTGTGTTATCTTTACTTTTGAGAATTCAGTGAGGTTTAGTGTGTGTGTCTTTTGATAAGTATCCATGGTCCCTTGAAAAGAAAGTATATTCTCAATATGAGAGTATAAATTATGTGCACACACTAGGTGTGAATGTGTATGTGTGTGTGTGTGCGTTAGCCTTGTTTTTATTCATGGGGATCTTACAAATACTGAAAAGAATGAATTAAAGTATCATCCTGCTAGTGTATTTCTTCCTATATCTCCTGACAGGTCTGCCTTATTAATTTGATTATTGTATTATTACATAGATATTCAGAATTGTATCTATACTGTGAACTGTGCCTTTTAGAATTATGGAGCAATCTTCTTTGCCTCATTTGATTCTTTTTTAATGCCTAAATTCCACCTTTCTGACATTAAGAGCAAGACCCCACTTTTCAAAAATTTGCATCTACCTCTTATATTTTTAAAATGTGCCTTTTGTATATTTTACCTTTCTGAATTATTGTTTGGGTAAATAATTTTCTTTTCATGGATGATTTAAGCTCATTTATATTTGTTGATATGATGGGTATATTTGGTTTGAATTATCATGTATTTTATATTATATTTTTCTATTTAAATCTTTCAGTATGTTCACTATGCTTTGCTTTTTGTCATATGGCTCCTCTGATACTTAGAGAGGTTTTCATTTTTGTTTCATTGTTCCTTTTTATGATTATAATTTGATATAATAGCCTTAATTCTCTATTTCTGTAGATAGTATAAATTACCTACTATGACGTATTAAAATCAGTGTTTTTATCTTCTTTCCCATTGCCCTCCTTTTCTTCTACTGTCCAATGTTAGTTATAAAAAAATACCTTTCTTTGTGTTTACCTTTGAAATGTGAAATATGGTTCTACTTCTGTCACTTGATTTGCCAACTCTGAATGGGATTATTGGACCCTAAGATGTTCCAGATGAGGCAGTTATTCAATGTAATATATTTTCCATCTTCTTTTTCCCCTCCCTTCCCTTCCCATTTTTTGTTCGTCCTACCATTTCTGTGTCATCAGACCATATTACATTACATACTGATTTGCCATCCTGATCTCAACATTTATTTTAATCTTATTCCAATGATTATATATTAGGTTAAATGTTCATCACCACACTGTAGTCATAGTCTGCAATCATCTTTTAGTTGGCTGAAGTTTAACCTTTAGATGTTTTCTTAAGGAGAGCTCGGGGGAACAATATCCCCTGAGTTTTTGTGTGTCTATAGTCTTTATACTTGAAAGACAGCCCAGCCCAGCTGGATGGTAAATCCCTGGCTCACATTTTTTTTTTTTTTT
>NW_026057580.1:6391833-6478116 GCF_023721935.1 Panthera uncia
TTTTTTTTTTTTTTTTTTTTTTTCTTTCCTTCCCCTCCCCCATGGGTTTCTGTTATGTTTCTCAGGATCCACATAAGAGTGAAACCATATGGTATCTGTCTTTCTCTGTATGGCTTATTTCACTTAGCATCACATTCTCCAGTTCCATCCATGTTGCTACAAAAGGCCATATTTCATTTTTTCTCATTGCCACATAGTATTCCATTGTGTATATAAACCACAATTTCTTTATCCATTCATCAGTTGATGGACATTTAGGCTCTTTCCATAATTTGGCTATTGTTGAGAGTGCTGCTATAAACATTGGGGTACAGGTGCCCCTATGCATCAGTACTCCTGTATCCCTTGGATAAATTCCTAGCAGTGCTATTGCTGGGTCATAGGGTAGGTCTATTTTTAATTTTCTGAGGAACCTCCACACTGCTTTCCAGAGCGGCTGCACCAATTTGCATTCCCACCAACAGTGCAAGAGGGTTCCTGTTTCTCCACATCCTCTCCAGCATCTATAGTCTCCTGATTTCTTCATTTTGGCCACTCTGACTGGCGTGAGGTGGTATCTGAGTGTGGTTTTGATTTGTATTTCCCTGATAAGGCCTGGCTCACATTTTAAGTATCTTTCAGGTATTGCCCTACATTCTCCTGGCACCAAGTATTGCTTTGAAGAAATCTGAAGTCAGTCTGAACTTTTTCTTCTATAAGTGACTTTATTTTGGCCAGTGGGGGGGGGGGGGGGGGGGAAGATAACCTGGCTGCCCAAACATTTCTTTGTTTTTATGATCCAGTGATTTTACTAAGACATATTTGAATCTGTTTTCCCTGTTACATGGTGTGTATTTTGATTTGAAAAGAACATCCAGAGGTGCCCGGGTGGCTCAGTTGGCTAAGCGTAGGACTCTTGGTTTCAGCTCAGGTCATGATTTCTTGGTTCTTTGGTTCCAGCCATGCGTGGAGCCCCACATTGGTTTCTGTGCTGACAGCACAGAGCCTGCTTGGGATTCTCTCTCCCTGTCTGTCCCTCCCTGACTTGTGCTTGCATTCTCTCTCTCTCCCTCTCTCTCTCTCTCTCTCAAAAAAAATTTAAAAAACGTTAAAAAAAAAAAAAAGAACATCCAAATCTTCTGTATGATTTCAGGAAAGATCTTTACATTTATATCTTGAAATAGTTCTTGAACTATATCATAAATACTTAAATGTCCATTGGTTTGGTTTTCTTCTTCAGGGATTCCAGTTATGTGTGGGGTCCTGTCTCCTTTGGCTGTCTTCTGCTCCTATCATTTTCTCTCTCATCCTACACTGCCCAATACAGTAGCCACTAGCCCCATGTGGTCATTTAATTCATTAGAATTAAATGAAGTTAAGAATTCAGTTCCTTGGCCTCACTGCTCCATAGCCACACATGGCTAGAGGCTACCACAATGAACACCTTTATTTCCATTGCATTTTGTTTCTTTCTTTTCACTTTTGTCCTCTATGTCCCTTACTGTATTTTGTATCATGTCTATTCTCCCTTGGGCCCTTACTAACTACATACTGAATTCAAAGATGGTTTATTTTTTCCTCTTCTACTTCTTTCTTAAGTTTGGCCAATTTATATTCCATCTCCTGTTTTCTTGCTGTCTCTTCCTTGGTTTCTTGCATTTCTGCTATGAAACCTTTCTTCATTGAGGCAGTTACTTATTTTGTTTTGGTTTGGTTATAATTAACTTTTGATCTGAATTTTAATCTGTTCCTTGTTGGTTTTCATCTCTTTTGCTATCCCTTCCCACCTTTTTTCTTATAGTATTTTTGTAATGAGGATGTGCCAGTTCCCTTTTTGTTATGCTTTATGCAATGAGTTGGATTTTTTTGGCCCAGCCATTGGCAGGAGGCTCCTTCGGTGGGTGTATTATGTGGGCATTTTCTGAGATCTGCCACCTCTGTGTCATTTCTCTGTTCTCCCTTCATCTTTATTGTACTTCCAACCATACAGTTTCTGACCAGTTGCTTTCTGCCTACTGGTTTCCAGCTCTTGTGGTGTGTAAAAGATGTTGGTTGCTCATTTCAAGGTGAGTGTTCTTTACCCACAGGAAATGTAGTATTACTAATATTTTCTGAGATCTGTCACCTCTGGCCTCTTTCTGTTCATTTAATCTCCTGTAGTATCTATTGTACTTGATCTCCATGTAGCTTCTGTAATGCTTTTGGCAGCATTTATGCCTTTTTGAGTATACATATGATATCTGTCACTCAGTCTTGCTGAAAATGGAGTTACTGGTTTTTAATGCCCCATATATCTTGTAGTTAATGCAAGACATCTTTTTTTAAATGTTTATTTATTTTTGAGAGAGAGAGAAAGGCCCAGAGTGTGAGCAGGTGAGTGGCAGAGAGAGAGAGATACACACACAGAATCTGAAGCAGGATCCAGGCTCTGAGCTCCAGGCTCTGCACAGAGCCTGATGCAGAGCTCGAACCCATGAACTGCAAGGTCATGACCTGAGCCAAAGTCAGACACTTAACTGACTGAGCCACCTAGGCGCCCCTATGCAAGACATCTTTAAGAAGAAAAATTGCTCTCACCAATCCCTTCTTACCACAAGTCTTGACCTTTTATTAACTCTATGCATTAGACATTTTCTTTTTTTTAACTTTATTTATTTTGAGAGAGAGCACAGGTGGGGGAAGGGCAGAGAGAATAAGAGAGAGAGAATCCCAAGCAGGCTCTGTACTGCCAGCACAGAGTCCAATGTGGGCCTCAAACCCATGAAGTCAAGAGATCATGACCTGAGCCAAAACCAAGTCAGTCGCTTAACTGACTGAGCTACCTAGGTGCTCCTGTATTAGACATTTTCATTATTATCATTTTACAAAGTGTTTGTTCAGATTGGCCTACACATTTACAATTCTTTTTAGCCTTCAGTTATTTCTTGCATCTGAGAACTTCTTACTGGGATTATTTTCCCTCTTCCTGAACTATACCCATATCTAATGTATAATTTTAGGTTGATATTTGCTCTCAGCTCTTTGGACACTATTCCAGTATTTTAGAATTTGCTGTTGCTATTGAGAAGTCTGCTCTTAGTTTGTTTTACTTTGTGGGTAATCGGCCTGTTCTCTTTATCTGCCTTGAAAACCTTCTCTTTGTCTTTGATGTTCTGAATTTTACTATACTGTGTTTAGGTGTTCTTTAAAAAAAAAAAAACAAAAAACTATAATGCATAGTACATTCTGCATCCTAGATCTAAAGACTCGTGTCTTTCATCTGGTCTGTAAAATTCTCAGTGATTACTTTTCCAAACATTGCTTCTCTCCAGTCCCTTTAATCTCTTCTTCTGTGGCTTATTAGATGATATTAGACTTTCTCATTCTTTCCCCCATACCCCTTAAACTGTCTTTCTGAGTTTTTCCAACATCTTAGCTCTCTGTGCTCCATTTTGGGTCTTTTGTTGTTCACTCATAGTGTGATTGCATTTTTATTGCTTTAAGCATTTCATACATTTAAAAATATTCTATGCCAAGTGAAAGATGCCAGATGCAAAGGGGAGCATGGTGCACAAGTCCCTAGATGACATTCTATAAAAGACAAAAGTTTAGGTTCAAAGGTCAGGTTAGTGGTTGCCAAGGGCTGGGTGTTGGGGAAGAAAATTGACTTCAAAGAGGCATGAGGGAACTTTAGAGCTAAAAAAAATATTTGATATCTTGATTGTGGTTGTGGTTATATGACTGTACACTTGTCAAAATTCATTGAGCTATATACCTAAAAGATGAATTTTACTATACTAAATTATACCTCAATAAACCTGATATTTAAATATCAGATATTAGATTTCAATATCGTATAATTAACTACTACTTACATGCCAAATATAAATAGTGGAAGTGGAGGAGAGGAAGATGAAAATTTATTGAAATCTATAAACATTTATGCAACAGGAAATATGTGTAGAGGCGACAGTCTTTATTCTGTAATGACTTATGAGGATGTAGTTGGTATTTGTGACTTTCACCCACTATAATTTACGCTATGCTCCCTTTGCCTTCACACAGGTACTCAGTGAGTTGGGGTTTCTTACCAAAATCACAAGGGATCTGAGCCTTTGATAATTCTATTCTTATGGGGACATGGTATTCTTCCATTAATTTTTCCATTGGATGTGGTAGTGTAAGACCTGCTCCAGAACCACATATCTGAGTTCTGTTAAGATTCTTCCATGCCCACTTTGAAGCTGAAGTATTTTTCCCCCTTGATAGACAAGATTATTCTGGATCAGTCACCTCAGGTAACATTATGGCCTCCTTTTTTGCCTAGTCATTTGTGGTATAAAAGCCCAAAATGACCAGCAGCAGAAACATTGTTTTTTCCCTTACGGAAGCAGCAGTCTCTTGTATGCCCAAAGCCCAAAGCAGCAGATCCCCAAGTCATGGAGAAGAGAAGCAATTATTTGACTTAATCACAAAAGCCACTATCTCACTTTCACTTCATAGTTTTCATACTTGCATATACTAATTATAGGAGAAGCGGTGCTATAGATATATTGGTTCATGATTCTGAACATATAATACTTCCTGCAGGCCAGATCCCAACTTCATGAGGTGTTGTCCCATTTGGAAGCTTAACTGGATCTTCAGTAGGCCTATCCACTGTCCTGTAAGGCAAGTTGCTGGTCTAAGCATGGAGGAGTATTAGTGACATACTCATACCCCTTAACGTGTCTTCAGAAATGGCTGGAGCCTAATCCTATATATTCTACTTCTTCTAGCTAATGATAAAGTGTTGCTTAGAATGTCCAACTTTGTAGCTAGATGGCTCAGATAACTCCCAGTGGGCAGCTTCAATATGTACACCAACATTTGGGCTCCCCAAGTACCTAGGAGCACAACGAGAGCAGTTTCTCAAAATGAAAAGAATTACTTGTCTGACAGGTCATAGTTTTGCTCCACGACTCTAGGGGCTTCTGCTCAGATTCCTACTGAGGCCTGCCATAAACTCCACATGGCTTTCTCATCTGCCACCCATTCATGGAACATTATTGGATACATTGGGTCATAAAGTCTAAGTGAAAGAATTCTCTGCCTCTTCACTGGGGTTTTTCAATATATACGTCAAGTAAGACTTGAGTATATTGTCCACCTTCTTCCATCCCAGGGACACATCAGAATGTTTTTAACTACAAGAAAAACTCTAATTCAAACTGTCTTAAATGATAAGAAATGCCACAATCTGACATAAACTGAAAGTCTATAGAGGTCAGGTGAGTTGTGAATCATAGGGTGTGAGTCAGTGGGGTTCCTTATGATCAGCACTCAGTACTATCATCACAGAGGTTCTTTCTGTTGCTCTACTTTCCATCCCTCTGTATGGTGGCCTTGCTCAGGCTGGCTTCCCTCAAGTTCACAAAGTGGTTACAGGAATTTGTGTGTCACATCCAGACATAAAGTCCACAGGAAGAAGAAATCTTCCCTCCTCTCCTCTTCCTGTGTTGGGGTGGGTGTCTTACTTTAGGGCCAACGAGACATTTTCCAAAACCTTCCAGTAGAATTCCCTTCATAGCTCCTTCTCCAGAATTGGCATGTCCTAAACCAATCAGTGGCAAAGGGAATAAGAGTACCATGATTGACTTAGAGATTTGGGGTGGAATAGACGTTAGAAAATCAAACACCATGACAAATACAGACTCAAAGTAAACACCTCTAAACTCTCTTGTAGCTTATTTGGGTAACAATACTCACTATTTGGGTAACAATACCCACTTTGCCTCTGATGGTAAAGTGCCACTGTGTGACCTCTGCCACCCTGGAAGCTCCCAACCCCATTAAAATTAGATATTCCATCTCATTTCTATGTTCCAGCAGCATAGGTGGCTTCCAGAAAAGAGATGTTAAAGTGCTTTTCAAAAATGGTGACACTCCTTCACCAACGTCTTAAGGCTTTGGTGAAGAAAATACTTCTGGGCTGTCTCAGGGCCCATAATTGTATGTACATGGTGGTGATGGTGGTATTTACATAAATTGTTCCAAGCTTTCTGTCTCCCTAAGTCTTGAAGTTTCTTTTAATGCATTATTTCAAGAAACTTCTGGTACCTCAATTTGGTGTGGTCCATTGTTAAATGGAGGCCATTGTCAATCTGGGTTTTGGTTAACCAGCTGAGCAAATTATTAAAACTATTCTCAGCTGCCAGCACAATGAATTTAAAATCTTCAGCAAGGACACCAACATCAATAAATTCAGTCCCAATCTAAAATTACATTCCTCCTAACTTGGTGGGCAGACACAGAATCCACTCCTGCTATAAATCAGCAAAATCTCTATAATTATTTTTTGTGTATAGGCTACCTTCTCCAAGATTTGACTTGAATTTTTCTCTCCCAGAGCATGCCCACATCTGACTCTAGTTATAGAGGACTGTCCTTCTCTTGCAAGGGAAGGGAGTAGATGTGTTTTCAAGCAAGGGAGGACAGCTTCATCATATAAGGGGAAAGAGATTGTTTTAATGAGTATAAGAGTAGACATGAACATAAGAAGCTAAATATAAGAAGGCAATTGACAGTCCCTTCCACCAATTCCTAGCACAAAGAGCACAGAATAATTCTCTAAAAAGAACTGAAGACAAAGGCAAGAGGGATCTAGGGTAGCTAGTACGATTTTGGCACCTCACGTAAAGCCCTCCTCATTCTGAAATTTGAGAACTTCATTCAAAACAAGACCCCAACATTTTACCCAAAGAAGTGCAGGCCTTCCATGTGTATGGCCCTCATTGAGCTGTTCTCTTTTGTATTTTTATAATATGAACAGAAAACCAAAAATCACCCAACATTGAGGAAGGCCTATAGCATGAAAGTGGAAAACCAATATAAAAAATATATATATATAGAAAAAACATCTGTTGACAGGGGTGTCTGGGTGGCTCAATTGGTTAAGTGTCCAACCCTTGATCTCAACTCAGATCTTGATCTTGGGATTGTGAGTTCAAGCCCTGCACTGGGCTCCATGCTGGGTGTGGAACCTACTTTAAAAAACAAAACAAAACAAAAAAATACCCACATCTGACAACAGAGACAATTTAAGAAATAGGATAGAAACAACAATAGCAACAACAGGTAATTAATAGTCCCAAAGATACAGGGTTTTTTTGTGTGTGTTTTTTTGGTTTTTTTGGTTTTTTTTACAAAAACAAGTCACAATACTATGAAGAAAAAGAACAAGTAAAGAATCTTGAAAATCAGAAATATGATTGCTGAATTTAGGAATATGATGATAGCGTCATAGTATTTTTTTTTCATTTATTTTTTTTCAATGTTTATTTTTGAGAGAGAAAGCGTGAGCAGGGGAGGGGCAGAAAGAGAAGGGGACAGAGGATCCGAAGTGGGCTCTGCGCTGATAGCAGTGAGCCCGATGCGGGGCTCAAACTCACAAATAATGAGATCATGACCTGAGCCGAAGCTGGATGCTCAACTGAGTGAGCTACCCAGGTACCTCAGTACTTTTTTTTAAATTAAAGCTTTTTTTGTGGTGTAATTGAATTAAACTGTACATGTGTAAAGTATAAATTATAAATTTTTACTTATGTATATACCCATGAAACCATCACCACAATCGAAATAATGAACATATCCATCACCTCCAATAGTTAGGTGAGACCAATTTGTAATTCCTTTCTGTTATTCCCCTGTCTCCCCTTCCAGAAAACCTATGGTACATAAATGGAATGATACAGTATGTACTCCTTTATGTCTGGTTTCTTTCATTGAGCATAACTATTTTAAGATTTATCTTGTGGCATGTATCAAATAGTCATTTGATTGCTGAATAGTATACCATTATGTGGATATACCACAGTTTGTTTACCTTTCACTTGTGGATGGACATTGGATTATTTCAACTTTTTAAAAATGTTTATTTATTTGTTATTTGGGGAGACAGAGTGAGAGAGAGGGAGGGAGGGGCAGAGAGAGGGAGACAGAGGACCCAAAAGAGGTTCTTCTCCCTGTCAGTGCAGAGCCTAATGCGGGGCTCAAACTAACAAACCATGAGATCGTGGCCTGAGCCAAAGTCAGATGCTTTGCTGACTGAGCCACCCAGGTGACCTGGATTATTTTAATTTTTTAAACATTACAAATAAAGTTGTTATGAACACTTGAGAACAAGTTTTTATGGGCATATATTTCCTTTCTCTTGAGTAAATTCCTAGGAGTGGAATGGACAGATCATATAGCAGATTTATGTTTAACTTTTTCTTTTTAATATTTATTTTTCGAAGGAGAGAGACAGAGTGAAAGTGGGGGAGGGGAAGAGAGAGAGAGAGGGAGACATAGAATCTGAAGCAGGCTCCAGGCTCTGAGCTGTCAGCACAGTGCCCAGTGTGGGACTCGAATTGTGAACTGTGAGAGCATGATGTGAGCAAAAGTCAGATGCTTAACTGGCTGAGCCACTCAGGCATCCCAGATTTATGTTTAACTTTTTAAGAAACTGTCAAATAGTTTTCAAAAGTGGTTTTTACATTCCCACCAGCAGTGTGTTAGGGTTCCAGTGATTCTACGTCTTCACCAATTCTTGGTATAGCAAGTCTTTTTAAAACAGCTTTATTATTATTTTTTTAATGTTTGTTTATTTTGAGAGAGAGAGAGAACACACGTGTGCTCACATGCACATGAGCAAGCTGGGGAGGGCAGAGGAAGAGAGAGAGAGAGAATCCCAAACAGGCTCTGTGCTGCCAGCATAGGGCCCAATGCAGGGCTCAATCCCACAAACCATGAGGTCATGACCTGAGCCAAAGTCAAGAGTCAGACGCTTAACCGACTGAGCCACCCAGGCACCCCTAAAGCGTTTTTATTGAGTTATAACTTACATACCATAAAATTCACCCACTAAAGTATACACGTTAATGATTTTTAGAATATTCAGAGTTGTGAAACCATCACCACTAATTTTCAAATATTTTCATCACCCCCCAAAAGCCTCATATCCATTAGCAGTCACTCCCTACTCTCCACACACACCCCCGTTTTAGGCAACTACTAATCTACTTTCTGTCTCTAGGTCTGTCTATTCTGGACACTTCATATGAATTGAATTATATAATATGTGGTGTTTTGTGACTGGCTTCCTTTACTTAGCATAATGTTTTCAAGGTTTTTCCACATTATAGCATGTATAATATTTCATTCCTCTTTTTAACATTTTTGAACTCTGAAATAGTTATAGATTCACAGGTATTTGCAAAGATAGTACAGAGAGACAGGTGTCTTGTACTCTTTACCCAGTTACTCCCAATGGTCACATCTTAACTAACGATAGTACAATATCAAAACCAGGAATTTGACATTGGTACCCATTGTGTGCATTACCTTTTTTTTTTTTTAAGTTTATTTATTTATTTATTTGAGAGAGACAGAGACAGCGTGAGTGGGAGAGAGGGAGAGAGAGCATCCAAGGGGGCTCTGCACTGCCAGTGCAGAGCCCAATGCAGGGCTCCACATGGGGCTCAAACTCATGAAACCACGAGATCATGACGGGAGCAGAAACCAAGTCACATACTTAACTGAATGAGCCACCAGGTGCCCCTATGCATTATCTTGTCATATGTGTAGATTCACATAACTGCCATACACTCAAAGTACAGAGCTACTTCATCACAAAGATCTTCCTTGTGCCTCCTATCACCCCTAACCAGTGGCAGCCACTAATCTATTTTCCATCTCTTTAATTTTGTCATTCCAAGAATGTTATGTAAATGGAATCACACAATATGTGACATCTTAAGATATCATAATGAATTTCCCCTAGTGTTAAAAAAACAAGTACAACTAGATAGTGAAACCAAAACCTTGTGGGTAATACTTATTGTAAAATTAAATGGCAAACCCCAAAATAACAGCTAGGGGTCAAAACAACAGCACCAAACCTGCCCAGTATCATCATATGTGTGAGAGGAAGCAGAGGGAATAATGGTGTGTCTGGAGGGCCTTAGAAAAGGAGAATCCCAAAATAGCCCAAGGAAGTAATACTGGAAAGTGAAACAGGAATTCTGAGAACAGCAGCAGAAACCTGAGTTTTGCTCACTCCAGTAGCTTGTGAGTGCAAGGCTATCCCCCAGGAAAATCTAAGGGTGCTGGAGAATTCTATAACTATACATTCGCGAGATTGACCACGCAGGACCACCATACTGAGGAGAAACTACAGGGTGGAATCACAGTTGAGCAGAACAGGGACAATATAAGTAGCAAAGGAAACATAAAGGCAAAATAAAATTTGAGGGGGTAAGGGGAGGAGAGAGAGAACCAGGAAATCCCAGAAAGTAAGCTACCATTTATTTGAACACTACACAAAAACAGAAAAGAGAACCCTGCTAGTTTAGAAAAGCTGTTCTGGCCACACCTCCTTTTAAAAGTCCAGGGAAACCAGCTCATATAAAAATGAGCAACAGAAGGAATAAGGTAAGGATGCCTGTTTTTAATACTTCTATTCAACATAGTGTTGGAAGTTCTGGCCAGAGCAACTAGTCAAGAAAAAGAAATAAAAGCATCCAAATTGCAAAAGAAGAAGTAAAACTGGGGCACCTGGGTGGCTCGGTTGGTTAAGTGTCTGACTCTTGGTTTCAGCTCAGGTCATGATCTCATGGTTCATGGGTTCAAGCCCTGCATCGGGCTCTGCACTGGCAGCATGGAGCCTGCTTGAGATTCTCTCTCTCTCCCTTTCTTTCAGCCCCTTCCCTCTCTCTTTCTCTCAAAATAAATAAATAAATATTTTTAAAAAAGAGAGAAAAAAGAAGTAAAAATTGTCTGTTTGCAGATAATTGATCTTATATGTAGAAAACACTAAAGATTACACACACACACATACACACACACACACACACTGTTGCAACTAATAAATTTAGCAAAGAGTATACAAAGTCAACACACAAAAATCAGTTGCTTCTCTATACATTAACAACAATCTGAAAAGAAAATTACAGAAAAAAATGTTCATTTACAGTAGTATCAAAAACAACAAATGCTTAGGAATTAACCAAGGAAGCAAAATACATTGAAAACTATAAAACATTGCTGAAAGAGAGTAAAGAAGACATAAATAAATGGAACAAAATAGAAAGGCAGTCCACAGAATGGGAGAGATTAATAGCTAGAATATATAGAGAATTCCTAAAACTCAACAACAAAAACAACCCAACTCAAAAATGGACCAAGGACTTGAATAGACATTTCTCCAAAGAAGATATACAAATGGCCAATATGCAACAACAAAAACAACCCAACTCAAAAATGGACCAAGGACTTGCATAGACATATCTCCAAAGAAGATATACAAATGGCCAATATGCACATGAAAAGATGCTTAGTGTCACTAACCATTAGGAAAATGCAAATCAAAACCACAGTGAGAGACCACGTACACCCATTATGATAACTACTATCTAAAAAACAGAAAGGTGAGGATGTGGAGAAATTGGAAACTTTGTGCACTGTTGGTTGGAATGTAATGGTATAGCTGCTGTGAAAAATAGCATGGCAGTTCCTCAAGTAATTAAACATTGAATTACCATATGATGCAGCAATTCCACTTCTGACATAACCAAAATAATTCAAAGCCAGAGTCTCAATGAAATATTTGTGCACCCATGTTAATAGCAGCATTTTTCACAGTAGCTGGAAGAGCTAACACATGCCAGGAGAGGCCAAACAGTAGATCAAAGCTATAACATATTAATTAATTAATTTATTTATTTATTTATTAATACGAAATTTATTGTCAAATTGGTTTCCATACAACACCCAGTGCTCATCCCAACAGGTGCCCTCCTCAATGCCCATCACCCACTTTCCCCTCCCTCCCACCCCCCATCAACCCTCAGTTTATTCTCAGTTTTTAAGAGTCTCTTATGGTTTGGCTCTCTCCCTCTCTTTTTTTTTTCTTTCCCCTCCCCCATGGTCTTCTGTTAAGTTTCTCAGGATCCACATAAGAGTGAAAACATATGGTATCTGTCTTTGTATGGCTTATTTCACTTAGCATCACACTCTCCAGTTCCATCCATGTTGCTACAAAGGGTCATATTTCGTTCTTTCTCATTGCCAAGTAGTATTCCATTGTGTATATAAACCACAATTTCTTTATCCATTCATCAGATGATAGACATTTAGGCTCTTTCCATAATTTGGCTATTGTTGAAAATGCTGCTATAAACATTGGGGTACAATTACCCCTATGCATCAGCACTCCTGTATCCCTTGGGTAAATTCCTAGCAGTGCTATAGCTGGTTCATAGGGTAGATCTATTTTTAATTTTTTGAGGAACCTCCACACTGTTTTCCAGAGTGGCTACACCAGTTTGCATTCCCACCAACAGTGCAAGAGGGTTCCCATTTCTCCACATCCTCTCCAGCATCTATGGTCTCCTGATTTGTTCATTTTAGCCACTCAGACTGGCGTGAGGTGGTATCTCAGTGTGGTTTTGATTTGTATTTCCCTGATGAGGAGTGATGTTGAGCATCTTTTCATGTGCGTGTTGGCCATCTTGATGTCTTCTTTAGAGAAGTGTCTGCTCATGTTTTCTGCCCATTTCTTCACTGGATTATTTGTTTTTCAGGTGTGGAGTTTGGTGAGTTCTTTATAGATTTTAGATACTAGCCCTTTGTCTAATATGTCATTTGCAAATATCTTTTCCCATTCTGTGGGTTGCCTTTTAGTTTTGTTGATTGTTTCCTTTGCAGTGCAGAAGCTTTTTATCTTCATGAGGTCCCAATAGTTCATTTTTGCTTTTAATTCCCTTGCCTTTGGAGATGTGTGAAGTAAGAAATTGCTGCAGCTGAGGTCAGAGAGGTTTTTTCCTGCTTTCTCCTCTAGGGTTTTGATGGTTTCCTGTCTCACATTCAGGTTCTGTATCCATTTTGAGTTTATTTTTGTGAATGATGTAAGAACATTCTTCTTCATGTTGCTGTCCAGTTCTCCCAGCACCATTTGTTAAAAAGACTGTCTTTTTTCCATTGGATGTTCTTTCCTGCTTTGTCAAAGATTAGTTGGCCATACATTTGTGGGTCCAATTCTGGAGTCTCTATTCTATTCCATTGGTCTATGTGTCTGTTTTTGTGCCAATACCATACTGTCTTGATGATTACAGCTTTGTAGTAGAGGCTAAAGTCTGGGATTGTGGTGCCTCCCGCTTTGGTCTTCTTCTTCAACATTACTTTGGCTATTCAGGGTCTAATTTGATAACATATTATTTTAAAACAAGCTAAAAGATATTAAAATAAAATAAAATATTCCATTAAAAAAACCCTAAATCAGGATTACAAACACTCAGGTTAAAGTGACAGAGTTCAGGAAGTTATTCAAAATAATTCATTCCATAAACGAAAGTCTAATTAAAAGAAACACAGTAGTGAAAAAACACAACAGATGAAACTTTAATAATGATAAAAGGTGAAATGAAAGAAAATTTTAAGACTAAAGTAAATGAAGAAAAAGTTAAAAAAATTTTTGAGGGAAATAGCAAATATTGAGGAAAGGCAAAGAAGAACCAACATACATGTAATAGAAGTGCTGGGTTATTGTTTTTTTAATTAGAGGATGACAAATACTAAAACTATAACTCAACAAAACATCCCAGACACTAATTTTTTTAAAGATTTAAAACTACATTTTGAGGGGCACCTGGGTGGCTCCATCGGGTGGGCATCTGACTTCAGCTGGGGTCATGATCTTGCGGTTTGTGAGTTTGAGCCTCCCATCAGGCTCTGTGTTAACATCTTGGAGCCTGGAGCCTGCTTCGGATTCTGTGTCTCCCCGTCTCTCGGCCCCTCCCATGCTCATGCTCTGTCTCTCTCTGTCTCTCAATAATAAATAAACGTTTAAAAAAATTTTTTAAACTACATTTTGAAAAAGCCAACTTCTCCATCATCATCTCTTACCTCTTCCAACCCTTACATTCTGTGTTGCAGTTTGCTGTGTTTTCTGAAATTCCTGAAGTGTGCGTTATTATCATGCCACCGCTCAGACCAGTCCTCTGCCTATAATATCTTTCCCTGTTTTCTCACCTCTCACACTACAATGTGTCCTTCAACTCAATTCCAGTATCCCTGTCTCCATTATGTATTACCTGAATCCTCTTTTCCTACCTCATCCCCAGTTCTCAATTATATGCCCTCCTTTGTGCTTTTATAACAACTGGTAAAAATGTTGTCAGGTCTATGTGCACCATATTTTAACACACGCACACACACAAAACTGTAGTCATGTCTGCACTGACTGTGTCCATTCCCTGCCCTCTGAACTATAAGTGTTTCAGGGCACAACATGTCATTATTTGTCCTTAGAGCCTCTTTTTTTTTTTTTAATTTTTTTAAATGTTTATTTACTTCTGAGACAGAGAGACAGAGCACGAGCAGGGGAGGGGCAGAGAGAAAGAGGAAGACACAGAATCCCAAGCAGGCTCCAAGCTCTGAGCTGTCAGCACAGAGCCCAACGTGAGGCTCGAACTCACAGACCACGAGATCATGACCTGAGCCGAAGCCAGACGCTCAACCGACTGAGCCACCCAGGCACCCCTAGATCCTCTTTATCTGGCACAATATATGGCAGTCTGTCACTGTTAAATAAACAAAACAGGATGGATTTTGTGTAAGTGACTAGTAGAGAGACAAAATAGCCCAGCTATCCCATTTGTTAAAGAGACAAAGAGAAGAAAGCATCAGCCTACAATATTTATATTGTTATATATCATTATCTTAATATCTTAATATCATCATATTAAGAACATTTTTTGCTCTAATCTAGCAAATAGTAATATCGTGACAACATTTTCTCAGAAAAAAAACAAAAGTGTGATAATAAATGTGAACTTCCCAAAAATAGTGAAGGAAAAAGTATGCATAAGCCAAAAAAAAAAAAAAAAAGGATATTTAAAAAAATACTTGGCACTGATATTTCATCAAAGGTTTCCACTCCCTGTGTTGGAACCTCTATCCTCTGATTAAAAAGGAACTGATCAAGTGAGCCAGAGATAACATGGATGAGCCTCTTCCTACTAGTCAGTGGCAGTTCATCTCAAAAATGGCTGAAAGACTCTCATATCTCATGCCTTTGCATTGTGAGTGCCTTTTTCATGTGCCTTCTAATGAAGAAGGAGCTAGATATTGATATTCATAGTCATTTAGGTACAAACAAGGTGATAGAACAGACAAATCCATTGTCTGGGGTTGTTCCCATAAGCAAAGCCACACTAGGGTACACACAAAAGAGCCTGGGGAAGCTGGAGAGACTTATTTGTAATCCAGACTATGTACTTAAATTTTTGGCAAGCATTTCTGTTTATTGCTGCTGGGAAAAAAAATGATTGATGCTCAGCAAGGCTGAAATCAGTTAAAAGATAAAAATAAAGTTATCTATCTTTGTCCACCTGAGTCATGACTATAATTTTCAAATGTGGTACAATAGGGTGATATTTCCTTTGGTCCAAGATTCTTCTTGCACAATAATTCATATCTCACTAAAGCAATTTCTTTTTTTTTTTATTTTTAATTTTGTTTATTATTTGAGAAAGGGAAAGAGAAGGAAGGAGAGAGATGGAGGGAGAGGGAGAGAAAGGGAGGGAGAGGAAGAGAGAGAAGCCCAAACAGGCTCTGCACTGTCAGCACAGAGCCCAACTGGGGGCTCAAACTCACGAACCATGGGATCATGACCTGAGCTGAATTCAAGAGTTGGACGCTTAACCAACTGAGTCACCCAGGCACCCCTCAGTAAGGCGATTTCTTAAGAGAATAATCAGTTATGACAGAGCTGTTTTCTCATCATTAGTAAGTAATAGCTTAGGGTTCATAATTCTCACACCTTTATTGATACTATTTTCCTCACTTAGTATTTGCTCATATTATAATTCATTTGCTAATGTTCTGACCAGTTATACAACTTCTCAACGCCTTCCTGCAGCTTGTCCCCTCTTGCTTGGTACATCATCTAATGTCATCTCTAAACTCACTTAACTTTGCACTCCTTGTCCAAGATTTATGAAAAATAACAAATACGATAATATCTGCATTTGTTCCTGGGAAATCACACTAAACTTCTCCATCTAAAGAACTCTCCATTCACCCCTGCCCACTATCTCCACCCTTTTAGTCTACATTTGCTCTCTCATTATTTGAGTCAAAATATCTTTAAAATTTAACTCATACAGCTTGGCATTTCCTCATAAAGTTAAACATAGAACTATCGTATTATCCAGCAATTCTACTCCTAGTTATATACCCAAAAGAACTGAAAACAGATACTCAAACAAATGTTTATACGCCAGTGTTCATAGCAGCCCTATTCACAGTAGTCAAAAGGCAGAAATAACCTAAATGCCCTTTGGTGGGTAAATGGATACACAAACTGTGGTGTATACATACAATGGAATATTATTCAGTCATGAAAAGAAATGACTTAGCGATACATGCTATAACACGGATGTACCTTAAAAGCATTAAGCTAAGTCAATGAAGCCAGACACAAAAGGTCACATATTGTATGATTCTACTTATGTGAGTATCTATAATAGGTAAATCTAGAGAAAGCTTGGGGTTGCCAGGGGCAAGAGGTAGGAAGGAATGGGGAGCAATTGCTTAGTGGATATGGGGT
Organism: Panthera uncia; assembly: GCF_023721935.1. Classification (NCBI taxonomy): domain Eukaryota; kingdom Metazoa; phylum Chordata; class Mammalia; order Carnivora; family Felidae; genus Panthera; species Panthera uncia. The sequence continues at coordinate 6,408,422 of NW_026057580.1, forward strand.
TTATTTTGGAGTAATGAAATGTTTTGGACCTTGATAAAGGGAGTGGTTGTACAACACTGTACTAAAAGCCACTGAATTTTTCACTTTAAAACATTTAGCTTTATGTTATGTGAATTTTACCCCCCCCCCCAAAAAAATCCTCTTTGCAAATCTTAACTGTATCTCAGAGATGTTCTCTAAAACTTCAACAAAGAATATTCTTTCATGAGGGGCTCCTGGGTGGCTCAGTCGGTTAAGCATCCGACTTTAGCTCAGGTCATGATCTCACGATTCATGAGTTCGAGTCCCACATCAGACTCTGTACTGAAAGCTCAGAGCCTGGAGCCTGTTTCAGATCCTTGCTCTCTGCCCCTCCCCCACTCATGCTCTGCCTTTCAGTCTCTCAAAAATAAATAAATGTTAAAAACAATTAAAAAAAAATCTTCTTTTGTGAGACCACATCTGGCTGTGCACTGGTGGTGTGGAGCCTGCTTGGGATTCTCTTTCTCCTTCTCTCTTTGCCCCTCCCCTGCTCATGCTCTCTCTCTCTAAATAAATAAACATTAAAATAATAATAATAATAATAATAATAATAATAATAATAGAATGAACTAAGGAATATAAATAACCGGAAAGAAGAAAAGTTTATGATTATTTTAAATGGTATAATTGTTCCAACTGGAAAACCTAGGGGAAACCATTTAAAAAGTACTATACATAGTAAGAGACTTTACTCAGGTGACTGGATGCAAAATTAATATTCAGGGATCAGTGGGTTAATGGAAGAAGAGTTTTACTTACAATTGCAACCAAAAAGACAACATTTCGAGAAATAAGTTTTAACAAAAAATGTGCCATTTACTGAGTGACACAAAAGAAGGCTTGGACAAATAGGCATACCTATCATATCTTCTGGATTTCATTTTTTCCAAAATAATAATATGCAATATTTTGGTGAGTATTTAAAGTTAAAGGCACTTGGCACAGCATACTAAGTGATACAAAGCATACTAAGCGATGTGATACACACTTTCCCAAGTTTGGATGAGCACATATGTGTCAGTGGGTAAACTATACATTTTGTGTAGCAAAGGGGAGAATAAGAACATATAATAGCATTGGGGAGGGTTGCATTAGGAAAACTTGGGAAATCTTCACAATAAAACGGTAGGTACGGAGTGGATCAAAAAAAAAAAAACAAACCACCCTTCTAGAACTAACAAATAAATTTGAAAAATCTCTGCTAATTCGAGAGATGACCTTTTATTGATACTGTAATTAGTCAATAAAATTTGACATTTAAAACGGTTCACCGTAATCTCCAACGCCGTAAGAGTTGAGACACCACAGGACCAGTGGGTTTTGGCCTCAGCTTGTCAGTCACACTCGGAAAGCACAATATGTTCGTGATTACAGGCCGAAGATTACTAGCTTTAGGACAAGACACAGAGCAGAGAAGACAGCACTATGAACAGCCAACCCTTCACAGACACGTGTGACACCAGTGGGAGATTCAGTGGCTCCAGTTGCTTCACGGCATGTGTTTTAGTCATGAGGAGTGACAAGAGCTGTATGCATATGGGGCACATTAGATCAGGGAAGCCGTGGTGCCGAGGGTCCCTCAGCCTATATGTCCTTCCAGTCACATAGCTCCTGGAGGGAGTGTGTGCAGTTCCCATTCTTTAGCGCACCGCACTGCAATCTTCAATCACCAGTGACACAGGAAACAACAACCAGAGACCACGTGAATCCCAGGTGTCCTTGGATGAGTAGTCAGCACAGAGCAACTCCAGCAAGACGGTCCTTTCTCTCTACTGGATAATCACTTCACTCGCTGATGGAAGAAGTTCCACTCAAGGTCAGACTTGTCCCTCAGCTGGAGGAAAAAAGTGACTCACCCTTTCCTTCCAGGTACTTCTCAGTGGACTCTGAAGTCTTTCCCCCTTAGACTCCCACGTGTCTTGAGTGGCAAGATAGCACAGCCAGTGCTTTTTGAGACTTGAGCAAATGGTTGAGGGAAATGCCAACCCGTAATATGGATGAGAAATGTTTACCAGACGCTCGGTCAACTGACAATGAAGCCAAACACAAACAAGGAACACAAGGAAACAAAAATTAACGTATAGTGATTATGTTGCCCTTTATAACTTGGCTGGTGACCCCATTGTGAGACCTAGTCTCTCAGGTCCTGTCCGTGTGGAGCTGCAATTATTTTGCTTTTAACTGTTAACTGACTTTGATAATTCCCTTTAGTTAATATTGAAGATTTGGGTTCTTTGTTTTCCTCGTTATTCTTTTCAGGGCTAAAGTCAAACATAAATTTAGACCCTGTTTCTCTTAGAAGGTTTAGAGTAGGCACCTTCTTTGTCTGAAGTAGTCCTTCTAAGCTATAACCATACCACCACCTACCCAGTTGTTCTCCTGAGGCACGTTTCGTCCTGTGTGGTTTTCTCTTTAGCGTATCTCCTCTGAGTTTGATGTTTATAGCCTAGGCCTACAGCATGAACTCTGTTGTGGATTAAATTGTGTTCCCCAAAATGAGATGTTGACATCCTAATCCCCGATTCCTGTGACTGTGACCTTATATGGAGAAAGGTCTTTGAAGACATAATTAGTAAGATGAGGTTGTGCTGGAACAGGGTAGGCCCTAAACCCAATGACTGGTATGCCTAGAAGGAGGACTTTTGGAGACACACAGAAGAAAGATAGTCATGTGAAGACGGGGGCAGAAGCCAGAGTGATGTAGCTGTAAGCCAAGGAATGATAGGACAGCCAGCGTCTGCTAGAAGCTTAGAAAGAGGCCAGGAAGGATTCTTCTTTGCTCAGAGTCTTCAGAGGGAGCACAGACCACCCTGCTAACCTCTCAATTTCAGATTTTTTGGCCTCCAGAACTGTGAGAAAACAAATTTCTGTTGTTTAAACGCACCCAGTTTGTGCAAATTTGTCACAACAGCCCTTTGGAAACTAACACGTACCCTTTGTCTCAGTTTGTTTAAATTGAACATGTAAGACAGACATCCTGTGAATGGTTTAATTGATTATCTGTATAAGAAGCATGCTTAATCAGGGGCACTGGGATGGCTCAGTCAACTTAGAAGCTGATTCTTGATTTTAGCTAAGGTTATAATCTCGCGGTTTGTGAGTTGGAGCCCTGAACTGGGCTCTGCACTGAAAGCATCAGGCCTGCTTGGGATTCTCTGTTTCCCTCTCTCTCTCTCTGCCCCTGCCACGGACGTTCGCCTGTGCTCTCTCTCTCCCTCTAAAATAAATGAACATTAAAAAAATAATTAATGAAAAATTAAAAAAAAGAAAAAGAAGCATGCTTAATCAGAACTGGCAGTCATTTATAAAACCACTTACCGACCAAGTCTCTGAAACACATTTCCTCTTATTGTTTCTGAATGAAAAATAAAGGTATGATTGTTAGAACCTTTAGGAATTCAAATTACTCAGTTACCAAAAAGGCAAATAAGAAGAAATGAGTTAGGTTTTCTTTTCTGATATAAGAGATATTGTCAGTTTAAATTCTGTAACAAACCTTTTCTTACAGGCATTTTCTTGCTAAAGCTGCAAGGAAGATCAATAAAGAAGGCTGTTAATTAACAAGGGGGCACTGCGTTTAAATTTAGATCAAACAGGCTGGAATTACAAAGTTTGGGAAATGTTTGTTCTTTTATCTCCTGAGGCAGGTTCTGGAAACTAGCAAATGCTACCCCCTTATCATTTGCTTTCCTCCCTTTTTTGACCTCTGTGGCAATGTTTTGAGGATTTAAAGAGTGGAATGATGGTTTCCAAAACTCAAAGAACACAGCTGTGAGACCAGAGACACTAGAAAACTGAAAAAATACCGAGCCTTGGGGCACCTGGATGGCTTAGTCAGTTGAAGCATCCAACTCTTGATCTTGGCTCAGGTCATGATCTCATGGTCTTGAGATTAAGCCCCACATCAAGCTGTGTGCTGATCGCACGGAGTTGCTTGGGATTCTCTCTCTCTCTCTCTCTCTCTCTCTCTCTCGCCCCCTCTCTCTTTGCTCTCTCTGTCAAAATAAATAAATATAAACTTAAAAAGTAGTTGACTTGGGAGATGATTACCCACGAGGGAAGAAAACTGGTACCTGAGAAATGAGAGATTCAGAAATATGACTGCTAAAATAGGAACAACTAGAAGGAAGAGCTCAGAAATTTCTGAGTCAAAAACAAAAGTAAATTATACTGTGAAGAATGAAAAGCCAAACATTTTAAATCAGATACGTGTGTAATATAGGAGAACATCTAGATGACCTTGGGTTTGGCAATGAGTTTTTAGATACAGCACATAGAGTGTGATCCATGGGAAAAGAGATAGGTAAGTTGGGCTACATTAAAATTAAAAACTTCTGCTCCACGTGGAGCCTGCTTAGGAATCTCTGTCTCCCTTTGCTCCTCTCCCCTGCTCACATGCACACACTCTCCCAAATTAAAAAAAAAAAAAATGCATCTAACTGAAGAACATGAAGAGTGAATCCTAACGTAAACTATGGGCTTTGGTTAATAAGAGTATATCAATATTGGCTCATTGATTGTAACAAATATACTAAAAGATGTCAATAATAGGGGAAACTTTGTGGGGAGGGAGAGAGGGAATATGTGGAACCCTCTGTACTTTCAGCTCAACTCTGCTATAAACCTAAAACTGCTCTAAAATATTAAGTCTATTTTCAAGAATCATTAGCACATGTTCTTTGACACAATGCAGCTGAGTTAGAAATGCATAGGGGTGCCTGGGTGGCTCAGTCAGTTGAGCATCCAACTCTTGATTTTGGTTCATGATCCCAGGGTTGTGGGATCAAGCCCCATGTCAGGCTTTGTGCTGGGCACAGAGCCTGCTTAGGATTCTGTCTCTTTCCCTCTGCCCTTCTCCACCCCTTGTACTCTCTCTCTCTAACAACAACAAAAATTAGAAATGCCTGACAGAAGGATACATTTTAAATGTCAGATGTTTGGAATGTAAAAACTTATTATAACTAGCCCCAAAAGAAATCATAGTGAAGATTGAAAAAAAAATTTAATAATAATAATCAAGATATCATGTGTCAAATCTTATGGGATACAGCTGAGAAGTGAATTCATGGCCTTAAATATGTATATTAGCAAAGGAGAAAAATTGAAAATTAATGAGCTAAGCATCCAATTTAAGAAGTTGGAAGAGAACAATAAAATAAACCTAAAAAAAGAATGAAAGCTAAGAATAGCAATGAACTTTTTAAAAAGAAAACACAAAATAAATATATAGCAGATCAACAAAGCCAAAAGTTGATTTCACAAAAAGAAAGACTAGTAAAGTAAAAAAGCTCTGGCAAAATTGAGAGAGTGAGCAACAGAAAATGCCAAGAGCAATATTAAGAAAGAAAAGAGATACATAACTACAGATAGAGCAGAGATTTTTTAAATCCTAAGAGAATACTATGAAAATGTTTATGCTGATATATTAAAATCTTAGATTATATATAATACATATATAGCTTCTTATAAAATACATAGTATAATTTCCTACAGAATTGCAATTTACCAAAACTAATTGACAAACACTATCCATTTGTTGTCTCTTCGACAACCATATTTGTGTGCACACACACATGCACGCATGCATGCACAGAACTCCAATTTATTTACATAGCAGGTAAAGATTCCTTGATCTCAGAAAAGATCAGTCCCAACGCCAACTGCTGTCCCAAATGAAAAGACAACGTTTCTCAGCCTGTCCCTGTTTGGATCCACACGGTGCCTAGAGGTGCTGTACTCAATTGGAGAACTCAAAGTGACAAGCCAGCAGCTGAAGATAAGGAAATGAGGACGTGGAAGGAGACTGTGTCCTTGAGTATCTACACCAGCCTGCAAATACCTCCTCTGCGCTCTGGTTGTGCGAGGCAGAAGGATGAGAGGGACTCGTTACTTAGGCCACTGTTAGGTTGTGGGTTGCTTACTGCCAAAAGCATCTGTAATGCTATGACACAACACAAACCAGAAAATTTGAATGAACCTATAACCAAGAAAATCAAATCAGTTGTTAAATATTTACACACACCCAGTAGGCCCAAACGGTTTAATAATCATTTCTTCCAGACATTTAAAAAACATATCCATCTTTCCTTCCTTCCTTCCTTCCTTCTTCCTCTTTCTTTTTTCTTTCTTTCTTTCTTTCTTTCTTTCTTTCTTTCTTTCTTTTTTTCTTTCTTTCTTTCTTTCTTCCTTCCTTTTTCTTTCTTTCTTTCTTTCTTTCTTTCTTTCTTTCTTTCTTCCTCTCTTTCATAACCTCTACCCTCAATGTGGGGCTCAAACTTATGACCCCAAGACAGAGAGTCACATGCTCTACCTTCTGAGCCAGCCAGGTGCCCCTCATTTTATTCTAATACAGATATATAACCCTTCCAGAGAGAGAGAGAGAACTCTCAAAGTCATTTTATAGATTAAAATAACTTTATCATTAATCAAATGAAGCTAGTGGGGGAGAGGAAGATGGCACACCAATTTCACTAATAAACATAGTACATGTGTGTGTATGTGTTATGACCAAGAAGAATTTATCATGGGAATCTGAAGATAGGTTAATCTTGGAAAATCTGTTAATATATTTAACATATTAACAGATTTAAAGGGGGAAAAAACCATAATTTTTATAGAAGAAGGATTCAATACCGTTTAACATAGGTCAGCTTCCTTAACCTGATAAAGTGTATGTACCAAAAATCAGTAAATATTCATACTTTTTTTTTTTTTTTTTTGGCAGCAGGCAAAAGTTTAATCAGAATATAAGATTAGAAAGGAAGAATAGTAAGAAAGCTCTTTTTTCAGAGAGGGGACATCCAAAAACAAATGCCTGAGGACTATAGGCCAGGGTCTTTGTTTTATACGGTTCTGTCAGCCCTTCCCCCTTGTCCCTTCTCGGGGGCTTATTGGCTTGATGGTTCTAGGTGCTGGGTTGTCCATTCCTGATTGGCTCATTTCCATTGTATGAGGGGTGATCTATGGCCATACCTAGGTCTTTTGTCAAATTCCTGAGGGGGAGTAGATGGGGTTTGTTAAGTTCTTAAGAGGAACCTTATGCCTAAGGGGGCTTGCTCTGGTCAGACACTCCCAGCATGGTTCCAAAATAGGTGTTTTTCCCACCTGGGGACCTCAGGCCCTGATCTTTCCCTCTCTGCCTAGGGAAACCTATCTTCCCCTATCACATTGCCCCCTCTGAACTCGTGACTCCTAACTGCCGAGGAAACGTTCGTACTTAACCACAACATTAAGTATTTTTGAAGTGCCTCCTTTGTGGTTTTTTTTAGTTTATTTATTTATTTTGAGAGAGAGAGCGTGTGCACATGAGTGTGCCAGTGGGGAGGGGCAGAGAGAGAGGGAGAGAGAGAATCCCAGCAGGCTCTGCGCTGACAGTGCAGACCCCAACTCAGGGCTCAAACCCACAAACCCATGAGATCACGACCTGGGCCGAAACCAAGAGTCAGACGCTTAACTGACTGAGCCACCCAGCCGCCCCTGAAGTGCTTCCTTTAAAACAAGGCAAGGTTGCCTGCTATCTCCGCTTCCACTCAGCCTCATATGAGGCTGTTTGAATTGCTGTGTAGGGAAGGAGGCAAGGCAAACCAGTGGTCCTGGTAGGGTAAGTGGGATAAAAGCAGTCTGAGTTGTGTGTTTGCTTCCCAGTTGTCTTAGGACAATTGCCAATCATAAGACAACTGGAGGTAATTGCTCAGTTGGTATAATTTTTTAAAAATTCAGGTTCACTCTTCTTTCATGTTCAATATTCTATTAAGTATTTAGTAAACTGTTTACTAAACAGTCTATTTAGTAAACTGTTCACTTCGGGTACTAAGCTTTTTAATTCTGGAATTGCCATTTGGTTCTTTCTTAGTTTTTCATTCTCTGTTGAATCTGCCCATCTGTTCATTCATTATGATTATATTTTTTAAGCCACTTTGAAATCTTCACCTACTAATTAAATAATCTGAGTTATCTGAGGATGGTTTCTTTACTTTTAAAAAATTTTTAATGTTTATTTTTGAGAGAGAGAAAGAGAGAGCGGTTGGGGGAGGGCTGTGAGAGGGGGGCAGAGGATCTGAAGTGGGCTGTGTCACTGACAACAGCAAGCCTGATGTGGGGCTCGAACCCACAAATGGTGTGAACATGAGTTAGATGCTTAACCTACGGAATCACCCCGGTGCCCCTTTGAGGTGTGGTTTCTATTGACCAGTTTCTGTGGCATTCACGTTTCCCTGCCTATTTGCAAGTTTAGTGGAGTTTTTAAAAAAATCTTTTAATACTGGGCATTGTAAATGAGACATTGTAGAAAATCAAGATTCTAATATCTTCCTCTGGAGAGTGTTTATTTTTAGTAGGCAGTTAACTTGATAGGCATATAATTCCAAATTCTGTGTTCTCTGAGATGGGCAGCACCGAAATTTCTACCTTGTTTGTTCAACTTCCAGTTATTTATTTACTTTTTTTTTTTTTCTAGTTGTTTTCTGCTAGGGTCCTTAGAGTATCCCCTGCACGTGCACAGATCAGGCATCAGCCAAGTGTTTGGCCAAGTTTTATGTGAACTTTTAAAAGGCCTCTATGAGGGACATCTGGCTGGCTCAGTAGGTAGAGCATGTGACTCTTGATCTGAGGGTCGTGAGTTCAAGCCCCACATTGGACCTACAGCTTACTTTAGATAAATAAAGAGAGAGGGAGAGATAATAGAGAGATAAATAGGAAGCCTCTGTGAATTCTTCCTTTCTTGGATTTCTCTTCCTTCCTATTCTCTGACTTGTCAAACAAGTAAGACTAGCAAATTTATGCTTGAATTCTGGCCATCACATGCTACATATTCTACACAGTGCCTTCAGGCAAAAATTTTTATAATCACAAATCTTACTCACTGCCCCTCCCTTCTACCAACGGTTGGCTCTCCACCAGTCTCTGCCTGTTTGTGTTCTCTCTAGTCCCTTCAAATTGTGTGTTTTAAAAAATTTTAGGGGCGCCTGGGTGGCTCAGTGGGTTGGGCGTCCGACTTCAGCTCAGGTCACGATCTCGTGGTCCGTGAGTTCGAGCCCCGCGTCGGGCTCTGGGCTGATGGCTCAGAGCCTGGAGCCTGCTTCCGATTCTGTGTCTCCCTCTCTCTCTGCCCCTCCCCCGTTCATGCTCTGTCTCTGTCTCAAAAATAAATAAAACGTTAAAAAAATTTTTTTTTTAAATTTTCTCCAGAGTCTATCATTATTAAAATACAATACAGGCTACTTGACCACTATTGAGAAAAAAACAAAAAACCTTCAACTTTTGTAAAACACTCAAGGAAAGGGGTGCCTGGGTGGCTCAGTCGGTTGAGCATCCGACTTTGGCTCAGGTCATGGTTTCATGGTTCCTGAGTTTGAGCCCTGTGTTGGGCTCACTGCTGTCAGTGCGGATCCTCTGTCCTGCCCTCCACCCCTCCCCCACTCACTCTTTCAAAAATAAATAAAACATTTTGAAAAAAACCACTCAAGTGAAGATGTTGACTTGTCTGAAATTCACAGGGATGATAAAAAGTAGCAATATGCATCTAGTATTCACTGACATATTGATGGTGTTTAAAGCCATGAGAAGAGAAGGGACCACTAAAAGGTGAGCATAAACAGGAAAGGGACCAAGAATAGAAAGAGAGAGGTTTTGGGGTTTTGGGTTTTTTTTTTTGGTTTTTTTTTTTTTTGCTTTTTTGTTTTTTATTAAATAGTTAATGTAATCCTCTTGAAATTAGCAGTAATTACAGATGCCATTTATTGAACCTGGCACTGAGGTGTTCCATGCATCTCACTGAATTCATCCAACAGTATCACAAGACAAACTGAGGCTGACAAGGGAAGTGCACGCAAAGAGGAACTTTAGGAAGAGATGAGCAGAAGGGAACATTAAGAATGGATGAGAACAGCAGAGTGAAGGAAACTGCTGAGGCAGAGCACAGTTTACAGGTAAAGGAAAGCCTTGGGGAAGTTTTTTAAACCCTCAGACACCCAGTTTCCACATGTGTGAAACGGGAATAATAATTACCTTGCAATTAGTGTGAAAATTAGAAATAATATGGGGATACCTGGGTGACTCAGTCAGTTAAACATCAGACTCTTGATTTCGACTCAGATCATGATCTCATGGTTTGTGAGATCGAGCCCCACATCAGGCTCTATACTGGCAGCGTGGAGCCTGCTTGGGATTCTCTCTCTCTCTCTCTCTCTCTCTGCCCCTCCCGCACTTGTGCTTTCTCTCTCTCTCAAAAGTACCCAAAACACTGCACCTAGAAAACATGCAATAATGGAATAGCTATAAGGCCTATGAATGTTATTTATTGTATTTAGCCCTATTCTGTCATCCAAATAGAATGAAGGTACCCCCCAAATCCTTACTAGGTGTGGGTGCACATAGGAGTGGAAAAGACTGAAGGGCAACAAGGGTGAAGGCGGACAGGAGAGGAAGGGCCTTCAGGGTATGCATCCAACATGGACTTTGTGGCATGACCAGCATCCAAATGGAAGAAGTGAAAAATGTTTCCCAAGACCTCTAGGACCCCATTCGTTTGCATGATCGGTGAGTGGGCTCACCTCCTGGCTGTGGACAATATCTCCGGATCCTTTCAAGGATACGGGCTCAAGCCACATGAAAGGAAGAAAATCTACAAATCAAGTCAAAGGTAAAGCTTTTGCTATTTATTATTACTATTAATTATTTTATTTTATTATTTTATTTATTATGTGAAGTATAAAGCTACATCAATGAGTCCATGCTGATGTCGATAAATTGCTGAATAAGTCTCCCATACAGAAGAACTCCAAATAGGTTTTTTAGATACTCTCTCCTCAAGAAAGTGGAGCATAACTGCCCCTCCTGAAGCGTGGGCTGTACTTAGTGAGTTGCTTCCAAAAGGAATAGCATGAAAAGGGCGGGGATGTAACTTCACAGTGGAGAAATCTGGCAAACACAACCTCGGCTAGGCAATCAAGCTTGACATCAACAGTGATAAATCATATTGATAGTATGTGTGTTGATACAATGTAATAAGAACGGCATTTTACCCCCTTGGCCTTCATCCCCAAAACACATGAACCCCGGTAGGAGAACATTGACAAACCCCAACTGAGAGACATTTTACAAGCTACCTGACCAGTGCACTTCCAAACTGTTCAAATCACTGAAAACAAGAGAAGTTTGAGAAACTGTCCCAGCCAAGAGGAGCTTCGGGAGACATGTGGCATCCTGGATGGGACTCTCGAACAGCAAAGGACATTAGGTAAAAACTAAGGAAACCTGAATGAAATATGGACTTTAGTTAATAATATATCAACATTGGGGGCACCTAGCTGGCTCGGTCAGTGGAGCATGTGACCCTTGATCTCTGGGTTGCAAGTGCGAGCCCCATGTTGGGTGTCGAGATTACTTAAAAAATAAAAATCTTAGGGGCACCTGGGTGGCTCAGTCGGTTAAGTGTCTGACTTCAGCTCAGGTCATAACCTCGTGGCTCATGGGTTCAAGCCCCGCATTAAGCTCTGTGGTGACAGCTCGGAGCCTGGAGCCTGCTTCAGATTCTATGTCTCCCTCTCTCTGCTCCTCCCCTGCTTGCACTCTGTCTCTCAAAAATAAACATTAAAAATCTAAAAAATCAAAAATAAAATAAAAACAAGAATAATATATCAATATTGCTTGATTGGTTATGACAAATGTACCATACTAACATAAGAAAATAATAACAGGGAAAGTGGGATCCAGGTATATGGGAATTCTCTGTATCCTCTTTGCAGCTTTTTTGTAAATTTAAAACTGTTCTGTAATTAAAAGTTTATTTTATATTTATATATATATATATATACATTAAAAATTTTTTTGTAATGTTTATTTTTGCGAGAGACAGAGACAGAGTGCAAGTGGAGGAGGACAGAGAGAGAGGCAGACACAGAATATGAAGCAGGCTCCAGGCTCTGAGCTGTCAGCACAAAGCCTGATGCAGGTCTTGAACTCATGAACAGCGAGATCATGATCTGAGCCGAACTTGGACACTCAACCAACTGAGCCACCCAGGCGCCCTATGTATACATACTTTTACAAGTAAAACACATATATAGATATAACACACACACACACACACACACACACACACAATTTTTTTTTTCCCCTTTCTCTCTTCTTTTTTTTTCAAGTACAGCTTGACACTGGACACAAAGAATGTTTTTTGGAATCATTTTATTCCTGACTCGAGGAGGTGGCTGAAGTCCTGGTTTCACTGTAAAAACACAGGAAACAGTGGGGGACAAGTGTGGACAAAGGCATGTGGATTCCTGGACAAGCAGAAGGGGGTGCCAATTAGTTGGAACAATGGAAAATGTCAGAGAGAGGCAGAGAGACCCATATCTCATCCCACCTACTTTTTAAAAAAATTATGTTTATTCATTTTTGAAAGACAGAGAGAGAGCACAAGCAGGGGTGGGGTGGAGAGAGAGGGGGACACAGAATCCGAAGCAGGCTCCAGGCTCTGAGCTGTCAGCACAGAGCCCAACGCAGGACCCAAACTCACGAACCGCGAGATCATGACCTGAGCCTAAGAAGGATACTCAACCGACTGAGCCACCCAGGCACCCCGAATCCCACCTACTTTTAAAAACTCATGCCTACTCTGAACCTAGTAGAAGAAGTAGTCCAATGCTGGGTAACACTAGCTTAAAAAATGAAAGGAAGGAAGGAAGGGAGGGAGGGAGGGAGGGAGGGAGGAGAAGAAAAATAGAGAAAAAGAAGAGGGAGAGAGAGAGAGAGAAAGAATTTCCTTTTTAAAAATAACTCTCATTTAAAACAACTTTCTGGAATGTTAGCAGTATTTCACAATGCAGACATCTCAGTTTGGCAGCTTGATTGATTTCCTGATTTCCAGGAAAACTGAGCTGTCATCTGGTCCCTACTAGGCTGCGTACCCTCATGAATATGCAGTTCTTACAAAATGTGAAATGGTTGCTGAAGAAGAGAAACTTAATTCTTTCTGACATATCGCTCCAAGCCCTCCACTGTCTCAAAGAGAAAGAAAACCAGTGGAAAAACTTTCCTCCTTTCCACATAAAGGAGAGGGTGAAGAATTCCTGACGATCCGTTTCCCTGGGCGTCTTCCCACGCACCAGAGGTTCTGGACCCCTCTGTTGGGTGATGGGTCAGAGGAGAACAGTGCACCTGCACGGTTTTGTGTGATACCTACTCAACCGAAAGCCGGAGAGCAGCAGCCATGGCTTCTGTTCCCTGGAAGCCCGAGAGCACTGACTGCCACCCTCAGCATGTGTTTCGAGCGCCTCCTGGTACAACCATAACAACGGGGGAAAAGACTAACATTTACTGTGCACTCTGTATGCACTCACCCCTCACCAGTCCTGCACGGTGCGCTCTTCTATTATTCCATTTCAGACGAAGAAACACAAGGCTCAGAGAAGTATCCTGCCCCACACACCTGGTATGATGGTTAATTTTATGGGTCAACTTGGCTAGGCGATGTGCTCAGTTATTTGGTTAAACACGAGTCTAGATGACGCTGTGAAGAATTTTTATTTTTTTTATTAAATTTTTACTTATTTATTTGTTTTTTAAGTAATCTCTACACCCAATGTGGGGCTTGAACCCACAACCCCGAGATCAAGAGTCACATACTCCATCAACTGAGCCAGCTAGGCACTCCTGCTTCGACGGATTTTTGAATATGAATAACATTTACAATCAGTGGACTTAAACATTTTTTTAATGTTTATTTTTGAGAGAGAGAGAGAGACAGAGTGCAAGCGGGGGAGGGGCAGAGAGAGAGGGAGGCACAGAATGTGAAGCAGGCTCCAGACTCTGAGGTGTCAGCACAGAGCCCGGTATGGGGCTTGAACCCTTGAACCATGGGTTCATGTCCTGAGCCAAAGTCAGACGCTTAACCGACTGAGCCACCCAGGCTCCCCAACAACCAGTGACTTTAAATAAAAGCAGATTACCTCCCATAACGTGGGTGGACCTCATCCAAACAGTTGAAGGTCATCAGAGCAAAAGCCGAGGTTTCCCGAAGAAAAAGGAATTTGGCCTCATGAGTGTAATATAAAACTCCTGCCTGAATTTCTAGCTTGCCAGCCTGCCCTACAGATTTCAAACTTGCCAACACCACCCCCTCCCCGGGCAAGTGAGCCAGTTCTTTAAATTCCACTCTTTTTCTCTTAACCCCAAGGCTTTTTGTCTGCAAAGCCCCTGTTCTGCCCTCCACACAATGCAGCCTCCCAGACCCCAGAGTCATAATATAAGCCAAGAGTGACCGGGACGTAGTCTCTTGAGGACCTACTGAAGGAGGATTTGATGTGGAGACCAGGTGAGTGAAGAAAAGTGTTGTTTCTTTCTTTCTTTTTTTTCTTTAATTATAGTGTTGTAATTTTATTTTTTAAGTTTATTTACTTTGAGAGAGTGCCTGCATGTGCACACACACATATGCTCAGGGGAGGGGGAGAGAGAGAGAGAATCCCAAGCAGAGCTCGACACAGGGCTCAATCTCATTGAACTGAGATCACTTGATCGCTTGATCAAGTCAAGAGTTGGATGCTTAACTGACTGAGTCACCCAGGCACCCCGGAAGTGCTGCTTCTGAGAAGGAGGAAGGGAAGATGACAGGAAGATGGGGTGAGCAAGGAGAAAAGAGGATGTGGTAGAAAAAAATCACACTTAATGTTCAGTGAGCGCTTCTTATGTGTCAGACACTGTCTTGAATGCTTTCCTTCTATTAATTTCATTTTTGGGGCATGGAAACAGACGCCCAAGATCACACGGCTGGTTAATGGCAGGCAGCGCACGTCCAGAGCCCAAAACTTAACCGGTGTTGTGCACAGGGAAAGAACGGGGATAGAAAGAGGCACCGCTCTTCTGATGGGGGCTAAAAAAGAAGAGGCTGGACGAAGTTAGAGCTTCTAAAGCCAAGGCCCTGTTCTATTGGGCTGGGCTCCTCCTCAGAATTACACAAAAGTTCTGGGATCTTCTGGACCCCACGACACAAAGAAAACGTCTCTGATAATCCATCTGTGCCTAAAACCACTGTGATGGTGCACGAGTTAAGAATGTGTGACCTACACGTAGGAGAATCTCTGAGTGATGGTGCCTTCGGCTACAAAGTTATGTAGTTATTTCATATAATAAGAAGCCTGGAGGCAGGCAGTCCCTGGAGTGGTGTCATCAGCTTCCTGATGTCTCCAAGAAATCAGGACCTTGGCATCCTTACGTTTTATCATCCTCAGTGTATGGACTTTTTAGCCTTGGGCTTGTTTCCTCGTGGTTACAGAATGGCTGCCAGAGCTGCAGAGCTCACAAAACCATCTTCAGGGCAGATGGCAGGTACACACCACCTAGATCTCCTTCCCAGACTTCCCCTAAGTCCTCTTGGGCAGAACTGAGTCCTAAGCCCACAAGCAGCAGAGAGAATTAGCTCCTTTGGTGTAGAACAATCATGGGTCACCATCTGGGGCTGGGGGAGAGGCCCACGTTTCTGTGCAGGTTGCAGCCTGCACAAAATGTGGGTTCTTGAAAGAAGAAGGGAGGGTGGTTGATGGATAGGAAACCAACTGTGTCTGTCACAGAAGTCCCCTGTCCCAGTCCACAGGGCTCTTTCAGGTCCATGGTTCTGACGCCACAGGACACACTTGTCACACAGGAATTTCAGCCAAGATTAGGAGCCCTGGGCTCCCAAGCATACTCAGCAGCCTCCTCTTGAGTTTTGCAAGGGTGTTGACAGAGAGCTGGTCACAGTCTCAAAAGAATATGGGGACCAACAGGCCCACTGCTTCTCATACCTACTCACCTCCCAACCTGTTCTCTTCCCAGAATCCTAGCAAAATATTCTCAAAGATGAGACCGTGGGGATAACAGAGAAATAAATGCCTTTCTCACAGCTTCCTCTGTCGGCCAGTTAACACAAACCCATCTCTAGGCTTGGCTGTCTTCATGCCTGTGGTGGTTGGGGTGACAGGGACAGTAATGCAGTTCTCAATAAATCACCACACCACTGTCACAGTGGAAAGAACAGTATATGGTAGGTAGGAGGCCTGGGCCCCATCTCTACTCTGGAACCCAATGTCTTCATCACTAAAATTGTTTAGAGGAAATGCGGTAAAGTTGGGATGGGAGAATTCCATGCAGTTTACAAACTAGTTATGGAGGCCTCGGCAAATTCCCGAGCAAAATGCCCCAGTCAGACCTTTCCTACTGGACTGTGAGGTTAGGAGACACAGGGAAATGGGGAGGGGGGTGTAATATGTGTTGTAGGCTTCCAGGTGCAGATGTGAAAGTTTCCAATCCAGCTCTGTGATTACACAAGACAGAGGACGGGGTGAGAGGGAGGGGGTGCGGGTGGTGGTGGGGCTGGGGGATCAGTTAAGAAATAGCAGAGGTTGGGGCGCCTGGGTGGCTCAGTGGGTTAAGTGTCTGACTTCGGCTTAGGTCATGATCTTACAGTTTGGTTTGTGAGTTTGAGCCCCACATCAGACTCTTTGCTGCCAGCACAGAGCCTGCTTCAGATCCCTGTCCCTTCTCTCTGTCCCTCCCCTGCTCACTCTCTCTTTCTCTCTCTCTCTCAAAAATAAACACTAAAAAAAAAAAAAAAAACAAAAACAAGAAATAGCAGAGGATATGTAAAGTCACATTTTAGGGGTACCTGGGTGGCTCAGTCAGTTATGCATCTGACTGCAGCTCAGGGCAGGATCTCACGATCCGTGAGTTCGAGCCCCACATGGGGCTCTGTGCTGACAGCTCAGAGTCTGGAGCCTGCTTCAGATTCTGTGTCTCCCTCTCTCTCTGCCCCTCCCCTGCCCTCTCTCTCTCTCTCTCTCTCCCTCAAAACTAAATACACATCGGGGGTGCCTGGGTGGCTCAGTCAGCTAAGCGTCTGACTTCGGCTCAGGTCATGGTCTCACAGTTCGTGAGTTTGAGCCGCGCATCGGACTCTGTGCTGACAGCTCAGCCTGGAGCCTGCTTTCCGATTCTGTTGTCTCCCTCTCTTTCTGCCCCTCCCCCATTCATGCTCTGTCTCTCTCCATCTCAAAAATAAACATTAAAATTGTTTTTAAAAAAGTCACATTTTAGTTTCTATAACAAGGGTTCTTCACTGGGTCCACCAATCACAGACTGCACCCTGTAATTCAGACTCCGTGAACTTGGGTTGAAAAATATTACGATTTTCCGGCCACTTGCTGCCATGTCCTCGGTTCTAAACAGAGGCTGCAGACTAAGGTCATATGAGCAGCATCGATAGAAAGCACAGAGCTTTTCATTCCCCTCTACAGTTGCTGCAGTTATCTTGAAACATCGTTCATGCTCATTTCTACTTCAGATTTGTGGTTTATCAGGCTCACGGCTAGATCTTGTTATCTAATGCGTTAATAAAGAAACCCATGAATTACAACATCACACATTTAAATGTTTTCACAACTGTATTTCAACATAACTGGCTTCTGCTGTAATCCTGTGTGTTTCAATTTATGTTTATGAAAATATTGTTTTGAGAAGGGATCCAAGGCACAGAAAATGGTTAAGAGCCCCCCACCCAGAGGTGCCTTGTTGTCACTGGCCCAGAGCGAGGGCAGAGGTTCCACATCTGCAGGAGGGATTAGATGAGAATTCCCAGGAAATCTCCGGGCAGGGGAGCAGGGGTGAGGCCTCCATGGTGACATCTCACTGAGATCTTCGATTTGGTTGAACGGTGTCTGGTCTCTGCTGCCCGTTGTGAAAAGGGAGAAAGTCACTAGCTTCTTACCTTAAATCACAGGAGGATTTAGGGAGGATCACAGAGCCCCGAGCTCACTGTGGATTAGAGGGAGGGGGCACCCCAGCACTAGTGCTTAGGGAATTGTTTCAACTGAATTTAACAACACAAAAGCCTAGAGTGGGGAGAAGAGGTGGGAAGACATTCCTCCCTCCTCAGAAGTGAGTTTCCCACACCCTGGTAGGGAACCAAAGCTATCTCTCTGTGCCAGGGGAAAGCTGATCCCTTCCCCTTTCAAACAAGCCTGTGGCCCCTCAGGCACTGGGTCATTCACGCACCGGGCTCTTCCCGGCAGGGACAGTTCCAGCCTCCCAGAGCTGCCCCTCACTGGGAACAGCGCCACCCCTAACACACCAGGCAAGCCCTGGCCTGGGTGACACTGGTGGCCGGGCCCCGGCTGTAGGCCCCAGTGGCCTTGGGAGAAGAGCTGCACATTGTACAAGGACACCCTTCCTTTCACAGAGGAGGAGATCCAGCGTGCTGTCACTGAACTGTCTCCAGTCCCTGAGTTTGGCTTCCCTATCTCTGTCAGGAAATTTCAAGCTTCCCTGCCTATCGCAGGCAAAAACAACCTTGTCCACCAACAGGAGGGACACAGAGACTCGTCAGAGGTCCTGCAGGCCGATTCTGAGAGTAGCTGAGCCCAGTCCCCCAGCCAGCCTATAATTGGACTCGTTTCCTGTCCCTCCAGCCATGTGCCCGATGGGCGAGGCCAGAATCCATGAACCCCTTCCCACTGCCCGGCACTGTCACCTCCCTTTGGAGAAACTTCCCGGGTTTGAGAGGATTGTAGGGAAGGGGTTGAAGTGACACACAGAAGTTTACTTCTGGGATGGGGAGGGACTGGAGGGACACTGGGATGATGGGCAAAGGCCTGGGAGTTTGAAAGCCTAGAAATTTTCGGGGGAGCAACTCTAAGATGCAGGCCAGGGCCACCTGCTTCTGCTTCCTGCTTTGTTCTCTGCCCTTGATACTATGCAGTCTGGTGGGGGCAGAGACATGATCGGCAGGACCCTGGGATGACATCTGCCCATTCACAGATAGCTGTCCCAAGCAGGGCTCACAGTGTGCTATGGGGAGGGGAGGCAGAACCACACGGACTGTAACAGACTGTAGCTACCGCCCACAGAGGGCCTGGGGCAGAGGGAGGAAAACACCCATTCTCTTAGGGAGGATTATGGAGAACTTCTTCTCCCATCCAAGTACTAACCAGGCCCGACCCTGCTTAGCTTCCGAGATCAGATGAGATCCGGCGCGTTCAGGGTGGTATGGCCGTCGATGGAGAACTTTCTTCTCGATGGCGGCCTGAGGCAGCGTCTCGAAGGCTAAGGAGGATTTTCCTAAGTGAGGAGGGGGGTGAAGGACCTCCTAGGCAGAGGCTCTGAAAGAAGCTCCAGGCCCACCTGGGGAGCAGTCCTGGGACTCGTGCCCTGAGCTTCACTGTGCAAATGGGGGCTGTGTGTGTGATGGCTCTCAGGAGATGGGGTCTTGTGGTTAAGGACATTTGGCAAGTTCAGGGTTAATGTTGAGCAGACCTCTTTACTGACGACTTGTCAGAACCTTTAACCTGTTCATGTGCAAAGTGAGCCCCGTGGTGTATCCCAGGACTGGTGGTCTGGCAAGTCATGTTGGGGGGAAGGAAAATAGGAGGCAGTAGGAGTACATGATGTTAGGTAGGATGCCAGGCCAAGGAGACTGGACTGTGTCCTTGGGACCAGTGAGGAGTCTCAGAAGGCTGAAAGATTTAACTGAGGGATTTTGACTTGGGGGACTTGGGGCAGTTTAGTAACCAGCAAGGTGAGGGCTGTGGCAGGACACGGCCAGCCCCTCTCTCCTTGACGGCAGGTTCACCCTGTGGGAGAGGAAGCAGAATCCATGGACATAGGCAGAGAAGTTCAGAGAGGCAGGCTAGAAGGTACAGAAGGCTGAGCCACCATTGAATCCAAGTGTGGGTTAAGTGTCTTGGGCCCAGTGGTCAAGGCTGCTCGGTTCAATTCCCGACATCCCTACTCCCTGGCTGTGGGTATCAGACCCTATCTCCCTGGGACCTCAAGGTTTTTTCTCTCTTTTTTTAAAAGTAGACATGGTTTCTTTAGAGCAATTTTAGGTTTGCAGAAACCTCATACCAAAGTACAGAAAGTTCTATATACTCCCTCCCCAACACTCCTCCCGCCCCTGCCTCACAGTTACCCTATTATTAACAGGTTGCATTAGTGTGATCCATTTGTTACAAGTGAGGAACCAATACTGATACATTATTATTAACTAAAGTCTATGGTTTACTTGAGGGTTCACCCTGTGGTATTCAGTTCTGCTGGTTTTCACTAATGCATGATGTGATGTGTCCACCATTATAGTCTCAGAACAGTTTCACCCCCCTAAAAGTACCCCGAGCCTCAGTCTTCACTTCTGTAAAATGAGTGTGTGAAGCCCATGTAAGTCCTCCATTGCAGGTTGCTGATTTAGTCCTTGACAAATGGTACTGAACCCAGTGAAATGTTTTTCTAAATAAGGTCTGGCGTCCATCAGAATCCCTGGGCATGGGTCAGGGAGGTCTTCATTAAATGTTCTCAGGTCTCAGCTTCAGACCTGCTAAATCAGAGTGTCTGGGGTAGGGCCCAGGAATCTGCATTTAACCCCAGGCCCCAGGGCTGGAACGACAAGGCCAGGCTCCTGGCTCCTTCCCTGTGCGTGGGAATTTGTTCTTGCCAAAGCTCTTCAAATGTAAACAGAAAAATCCTATCCACTGTCAGGTTAAAGCTCAGGAGAGATGTATCATTCCCGAGAGGAGGCCGGAGTGGAACAGTTTTCCAGAAAGCCCGGAAAAAGCCTGTTTCTGCCTGCCTTCTGCAGCTCCCAGTCAGCAAACCTGCTATTGTTTCGTATCTTGATTGCTTATCACTCACCCAAAATAACCTGCATGTAATGTCTCACCAGCTGCAGCTCTCTGCAACTCCCTTAATTTAGCAGCCAAACACGTCTGGCAACAGAGCGCGGGGCCCAGGAAGGAGCCCCTCCCTCGTGGCCATCGGTAGTGGGTCCAGTAGTGTCCTCCCCGAATCCATGTCCACCCAGAACCTCAGAATGTGACCTTATTTGAAAACAGGGTCTGGGTAGATGTAATTAGCAAGGACCGAGACGAGATCAGACAGGATTAGGGTGAGCCCTAAATTCAATCACTGGTGTTCTTATAAGAACAGGCGAGGCCAGACAGATACGCGGAGGGCAACAGGCCACGTGAAGACAGGGGCAGAGACTGGAGTGATGTAACTGCAAGCCAAGGAACACCAACGGTTCCAGAAGCCACCAGCAGCTGAAGAGAAGCAAGGGAGGATTCTGCTCTGAATCTTCAGAGGGAACATGGCCCCTCCGACACCTTGATTTCAGACTTCCTGCGAGCAGAGCTGTGAGGGCATAAAGTCCTGCTGTTTTAGGCCATCCGGTTTGTGGGGATTTGTCACAGCAGCCTTAGCGAACGAATAAGCCGTCACTGCCCAGACCCCCTGCCCTGGCTCAGTCCGCCCCTCAGCCCGAAAGAAGGACCCCACACATAGGCGATTCTCCAGACTGGCATTTTAATGTGGCTGGTTGTGATCAGAGCTGTTTTCTCCCAGCCAACATCCCTGAATTCTGCATGTACTAGGCCTGTTTCCTACCACAAGGACAAGGGCCCTGTGTCCTCCGCCTGGAAGGCTATAATCCAAGAAGAGCTGAAACTGTAGTAGTGACAAACAGACATCGGTCCCAGGGGCAGTGTCTGGCAGGTGGTGCCGGGTGGTGGTCCCTGGGCTCAGCTAAGGGTGAGGCTGGGCAGGTCACTGCAGCTTCATGCCACACCGGCGCCGTGAGTCCTTCCGGGCAATGGGGCTGAAGTTCACAATCTCCTTGTAGATGTGCTCTGAGAAACACAGGGTGGCCCGAGGTGTGAGGTGTGTGTGTGTGGGGGGGGGGGGGGGCGGGTGCCCAGAGCAAAAGAGAGGCCCCCTCCCCGGATGTAACGTGGAGCAGAAGTCAGCTCAGGGAGTAAGAAATGCACACAGGAGACAATATCTGCTCAGAGAGAAGGAGGTGTTGACAGTGATCCAGGAGGGCGGTGGGGCCGCCAGAGGCCACGCATGGAAACCATGGAGCCAAAGGACAGAGAGGCTGCAGGCAGAGAGAGGACGAGGACGAACCCGAGGCCCCCAGCTCTTACGCTTCCATTCATCCACTGTGAGTTTCTCATGTTCTAAGGAGTCATCAAATGGCTGCGGGGCCTCTGTCTCCTCCTCCGGGTCTCGGAAGGGTTCAAAGAAGGGGTGGGCGAGGGCCTGCGAGGCCGTCAGACGCTTGTCCACGTCCAGCTCCAACATCTTCTCTAGCAGGTCTGTGGCTGCAGCGACAGAAGACTCATCTCACATCCCAGGCCTGGGAGAGCCCGCCCGCTGGGACAGACGTCAGAGGCCCGTCAGAGACCCGTGGAAGGCAGGGCCCAAGACTCACCCTGGGGGCTGGCCCGTGGGAAGAGCTGAGAGAAATCCTTCTTGGGGCTCTGTGGCAGGGACTGGATGTAGGATTTGGCCTGGAAGACAGAGAAGCACTGAGTAATCCCCATCTGTCAGCCCCTCGGGCTCAGGACTTGGGGTACAGAGCGGGGGGGGACCCCAGAAATGCCCTGGGACCGGGCTGAAGGCTCAGGTCAAAGCCCAAAGTGGGATGAAGGCAAGAGCATCTGCCAGGGCAAAAAGGAGGCAACGGGGGAGCCCTCCTTCCCCAAGGCCCACAGCCCACATGACCCCTGGTTAGCCAAGTGCACAGCCGAGGCCAGTCTAGACCCATTTGCCACTCACTGCTTTGTCATTCAACTTCTGCACAAACTCTGCACCCGGCACCCCGGTCACTTTCAGGATCTGGGACAGCTGGTCCAGGTCTTGGCAGTGGGTTAAGGCTCCGCCTCACTCGCTGCTGGTAGATCTGAGGCTGCCCTTCCCGCCGCCCTTCCGTCACTCCCACCCAGGCCCCGTGGCAACGAGCCAGGCTCCAGACGTGCCTTCCTTCCGGAGAGGACACAGGTCTCTGGAAGGCTTCCCACCCACCAGGCTGGGTTAAGAGTCCTTCGCCACAAATGTTCCTGGATACGACCCCTTTCCAGCTCCCATCCCGCCCAGCCACCTTCATCCCTTTCTTCATCACCGTCCCCCCTGCCGCACACTGAGTTCGGCAGGGCAGACTCCACATATTCTCCTCCTGCACAGCACACAGGGGCTCAATTAGTGTGTGTGATGCCAAAGC
This sequence comes from Panthera uncia, assembly GCF_023721935.1. Lineage (NCBI taxonomy): Eukaryota > Metazoa > Chordata > Mammalia > Carnivora > Felidae > Panthera > Panthera uncia. The sequence continues at coordinate 6,431,457 of NW_026057580.1, forward strand.
ATGATGTATTTTCTACATGGTGCCGGAATGACAGGTGGTGCTTTTCATCAATTCCCTTCCCTGCATTTTAAAATTGTTCTAGAGTCGGAGGGCACCCGGGTGGCTCAGTCAGTTAAGCATTTGACTCTTGATTTCAGCTCAGGTCATGATCTTGTGGTTCATGAGCTCAAGCCCTGCATCAGGCTCTGCACTGTCAGTGTAGACAGAGCCTGCTTGGGATTCTCTCTCTCTCTCTGTCTCCCTCTCTGCCCCTCCCCTGTTCTCTCTCTCTGAAAAATAAATAAATAAGCATTAAAAATAAAATAATACAGTTGTTCTAGAGTGAGCAGGTACCACTTCTGCAATAACAACAAAAAAAGAGGGATTAAAGTAATAAAGTGTCTGTTGAAGGAATGAATCCCTGGATGGAGGTGGGCTTTTCCAGCAAAGGATACAATCTTTCCCCTTGAACAGAGTTTTCCCGGTCAGCATCTCTGCCATGATACAGCCCACAGACCAGATGTCCACTGCAGAGGGAGGGAGGAAGCATCACCTGGACCAGCTGACCAGGACCCGGCAGTCAGTCGACCCAAAGGAACTACAACGGCCCTGAAGAAGCTTCCAGAGAAGATCCCCAGCCCCTGCCACCCCCGAGCAGCTGGCCACTGACCAGTCTGGTTGTAGTGCATCCAGCTGAGGATCACCTCAGGGGCCCGGTACCAGCGGGTCACCACATAGCCGGTCATCTCAGCATCTGCGTGCCGGGCCAGCCCAAAATCCAAGATCTATGACTCGCGGGACAGAGGGACAAAGAGTTGCTGCAGACAGTCCTGGAGCAGCTTTTGGGGGCTCCCAGGGGAGAGGGGCCCACCCCAACCCGCCCCAGCCCACGCCCACTCACCTTCAGCTCACAGTCCTCGTTTACGGCCAGGTTGCCCGGCTTCAGGTCCTAGATGAGAGGAGAGAGGAAGCACTGGGCCAAGAGGCAGAGATGGGAGCCTGCCCCCCCACCTCCCCTCTCTGGGTGTCAGTCTCCTCGTGTGGAAAATGACGGCTGCACCAGGTGTCCTCCTGGGCCCATCTAGCTCTAAGATACTCCTGATTCCTGGAGCCTGAAACAGTTCAAGGCTTGCTTCGTTTGTAGCACTCAGAAAGTTCCCCAGAACACAACGTTCTTCTGAGCAGGCCTTCCTGGGCCAAGGCTGGGGGGGAAATATCCACACGCCAGGTTCCAGAGGACTCTCGCCTCCCCACTCCTTTCCTCCTCCCCGGCTGTGGAGAATCCTTCCATGGTGCAGAGGGTGGAGGGGCCTCTGAGGACCGGAGCGGAGAGAGCACTCACCCTGTGGACGACCCCAGCTGAGTGGATGTACTGTGTGAGAGAGAGGGAGAGAGTGCGAAGGGTGAGTCCGGCACCCGGCTTCCACACCAGGTGGTTCAGGCTGGCTCCAAACCTCCTCTTCCCTGTCACAGGGTGCTCTCCCAGCCCCCAAGTCCTGGTGTTCTCCAAACCTCAGGTGTCAACACCAAGGCGCCCCCCTCGGTCACCTTCCGGGCCCCCACACACCTTAAGACCCTTGAGCATCTGATACACCAGGTACTGGATCTTGTCCTCACTGAACTCCATCCCCATGATCTTCTGCAGGTCTGTCTGCATGAAGGGCATCACCAGGTAGCTGCAAGGCACGAGAGCTTCTTGACCGTCCCCAGTCCCGCCCAGCCCCAGGCCTGAGATCACAGGAGGTGCAAAGGAGCTGGGGCAGAGCACAGGCCTTAGAGGTGGCCTCCGTGTGCAAGAACCAGCCCCCGCCATAGCCAGCCGGACCTCCACACGGGCCTCCTGGCTTCTGGCCCCCAACCTGGCCACGGTGGCCACCCAGCTGGCAGAGCTCAGGGTAAGCATTCTAGCTGGAGCATGCTCAGGAAAACCAAATGGAGCTGTGTGCCCTCGCCTTGCCCCCTTCCACGCCCCACAGAAAGCCACAGCTGCGACTTAGAAACATCTGCCAGAGTTCCCCTCTGCTTCTGTTTAAATACTTTTTCCCCCAGAGGGTCATGCCCAGCTGGGAGAACTCCACAAACAACCAAGGATGTGTGCCCTTCCAAGAAGGAAATAATAAAACATTTTATTTTTATTATTATAGAAGGGCAGAAGAAGGAAGAAGGAGTAGCTGAGCCATTGTACCCTCCTGTGGGATTGCAAAACAGGTCAAGGTCAGCAAAATATAGCTGTTGCTCAAGGTAGTAACAGCAACGTCCAGAACAAAATATGATTTAAAAAGGAATATCAAAGGGGTGCCTGGGTGGCTCAGTCAGTTAAGCATCCGACTCTTGCTTTCTACTCAGGTCACAATCTCCCGATTTGTGAGATCGAGCCCTGCATCGGGTTCTGCGCTGACAGCACAGAGCCTGCTTGGGATTCTCTTCCTCTGCTCCTCCCCAGCTTGCTCTCTCTCTCTCTCTCTCTCTCTCAGAATAAATAAATAAACTTAAAAACAATTTTTAAAAAGGAATATTAAAAAAAGAAAAGGATGTGATGAAGGCCATCTCTATGAGCCTGTGATTTTCTGAAACTTTCTTTTACCTGATCATCTGCCCTCCCCCATGAGGGACCCTGCTTCATGCACTGTCCCCTCCCTAGTGTTGTCTTTCACCTCTACATGGACCCTGGTTCTTTCTTCTCTGGTGACAAACTTGAAGTCTCACCATGCTAGAACCACCTTCCCTTGACTTGGTTCTTCAAATAACTACCCTTTCTCCCTCCTTCCCTCCCCAGCCAAACTTCTAGAAAGAGTGGTCCACACCTCTTGACCCGCTGCCTTAACTTCCAATCCCTTAACAATCTGGTGTCTGCTTCTGCCCCTCCGAAATGGCTCAGATCAAGATCACCAATGACCGCCCTCCTCCCCACACACACACCTGTGGCTCCCTTTCTTCCTGTTGGACCTCTTGCAGTCTGACACCTCCTCAACATTCTCTGTTGATCTCTTAATCAACAGTATTATACCATGTTCTACCCTAGCCCAGACCTTCCTGGGCTCCAGATGTGTTTGCAACTGCTGATTAAACACTGGAACGTTCATAGGCTCCTCAAAAGTAGTGTCCAAAATGGAGTTCATTCTTTCTCCCAACGTCTGTTCTTCCTCCACTTTGTATTTCAAGCAGGAGCCTGGCATCTTGACCTACACCCCCCTCTCCCAGCCACTGCGTCCCAACAGATAGGGCCTTTTGACAGGTCTCAGGTCTGCTCTTTGGCATCCCATCACCTCTGCCTTATTTAGATCAAGGTCTGGATCTGGGACACTACTCTCCAAGCTCTCTCTCCTGCCACAGTGCACCCCAAAATCTTATCTGACCACATTACCCCAATGTTCAAATCCTCCCTGGACTTGAGGCTGCCTGTGGGATCAAGTGTGGACTCTTCCCTTGACCAAACCAGCCACTGGCCTTCACTAGCCACAGTGAACTTCTCAATATCGCCCCAACAGTCCAGTCTCTTTCATGAACCATGGCCTTTGTCCATGCAGTTCCTTCTGCCCGGGATGCTTTTGGCACCTTTACTGCAGGCAAACATCTACTCACCCTTTGGGGTTGAGTTCGAGCTTCCTCTGTGAAGCCCCCTGAGGCAGCATACAGTCCCCAGCACTTGACCATACATAGAGCACTGACCACACTACTGTGAGTATTCATTTAGAGACTACACCCCCACCCTTCCTGGGGGGCTGGTCCACTTTAAATTCCCCACGTTAAGCCCAGCAGCTGGCTTCATTGGAAAAAAAACTCCATTCGGAATCACTGCATTAAATTTAAAACAAAAGCATCCTAACAAAAAGACCTTCAGCTGCATGTGAAATAGGGTCAGTTCAGGGAGTCTGGGTGGCCCAGTCAGTTGAGCATCTATCTGACTCTTGATTTCGGCTCAGGTCATGATCCCACAGTTCGTGAGTTTGAGCCCCATGTGGGGCTCTACAAGGACAGCATGAAGCCTGCTTGGGATTCTCTCTCTCCTCTCTCTGCCCCTCCTCCTGCTTTTGTTCTCTCTCTCTCTCTCAAAAATAAATAAGTAAACTTAAAGAAAAAAAAGAAAGAAAGATTGGGAAAAAAAGAAAGACTCCATCTTCCCAAAGGTTCCTACGTTTTAGACCAGGCACTGGTCTAAATTTTCTGGTTCTATGTGACCGTCAAACACCCCATCAGCCAGAGGCAGCCAAGCCTTCCCGCTCCTCACTCCATGCCCAGACCCACACCTGGGACCCCACAGAATGGGGAGGTAAGCCGGTGCAGATCCTGTGAGGACTGGCAATGAGGTCTTGGTGGTATTAAAGCGGGTAGTAAGCGAAGCCAACAAGCAGACAGCTCTGTGTCAGTCAAGGACCCCGCTAAGCCCCTCCCACCTCTTCCTGCCTGCCTTTCTCTCCACCCTTGGCTGGATCCAGACAGAATCCAGACAGAATCACGCATTAGTGGACGGCACAAAGGGACTAGCAGGACAGGAAGCCCCCCTACCCAGAAGAGAGAAATCTGGACTCTCCCCCAGCTTGCTCCCGAGGGGCAAGTAAGGCCTGCAGATGCCCCGGAACCCAGTGCAGCCCAACTCACAAGTCATGGAAGCCGCGCAGGGAGGAGGCTGGGGTGAAGACATCCAGGAGCCCGATGACCTGGGGAGAAGGTTGCCAGTGAGGCTGGGCAGCCGCCACAGCCCTCTCTCCCCCCAGCCCCGGGGCCCCAGCCATGCCTATGACCACCGGCCCTTTCCTAATACACCGTCTCCAGCAGGAGGCAGGCTCCTGGCCTTCTCAGAAGCAGTAAAAAGGGCAGAAGAGGAATCCAGGAGCAAGATCACCTGTGGCTGGGGGCCATGGGGAGGGGCTGGCTGAAGAGCAACGGGGCTTAAAACGTGCCCAATGTTTTGAAATCATTATTTTAAATGTTCACCCTCCAACCTAGGTATCCTGTTCCAAAGCCCAGTTGCTAGGTCCAGAGCTGGGTGACCAGCTTTCCCAGCTGCTTCTGTCAGACAAGATGCTCTCATAATTCTGCACTGAAGCCCCAGAGCCTAGGTTCAAATCCCAGCTCTGTCACTGACTAACCATATGACCTCTTAGTCTTTCTGTGCCTCAGTTTCCTCTTCTGTACCTGGGAGTAATAGTACTTAACTCTTGTAATACGTGAGGATTAACAAGTCAGTTTCTGCAAAGCTCCGAGAAGAGCACTTGGCACACAGTAGGTGCTCAACTGTCTATGGTTTTTGTTGTTATTATCAGGGCCACGTGTGCAAATACATTAACCAGGATGGGGGGCACCACAGCTCTGAGACCTCAGAACAAATGACAAAGCGCCTCTGTGCCCATGAAACAGTATGTTTGCATCTCCCAAAGCTCCTTTTGCTCCACTGCCAAAACTACCCTTTTCACCCTTCCTGGGAAGTAGGCAGGGCAGGTCCTGGCGCCTCGTTTTAATGAGGTGAGGAACAAGAGTGGGAGGGGCAGGGAGGAGAGTCCCCTTCTCCTGGCCCTGTCCTGAGCTCCCTGCACCCCTCAGGCCGGCGCCCTCCCCCCCCCCCATCCACACACACAGGGAGGGACCTGGTCAGGACCCCTCCCCGGCTCCCCCTCCCTTCTCCGGAGCAGCCCCCAGGCCCAGCCCTACATTCTCATGCTGCATGTGCTTCAGCAGGCGCAGCTCTCGGTAGGCCCGCTTGGCAAAGATCTCCGACTGGAAGGGCCGGCTCAGCTTCTTGATGGCCACCTTCTCCCCTGACCGCTTGTCGATGGCGGAGCTGTAGGGCACAGACAGGTGAGCGGGCTGTGGCTTTCCTGCCCAGCAGCCCCCACTCCACATCCCGGGTGGAATCTCCCAGGTCACTCGGGGGAGTCCAGGCCATCCACCACCCCCCCCCCAAAAAAAAATCCCTCCTGGCCAAGGGGCTAGGCTGGGAGGCACAGAGCCCACCCCCCGGGACATGGGGAGCAGCCTCAGGTACAGTGACAGGTCAGGGGTATCAGAGGGGACCAGCAGTAACTGACAGGGGTGCACGGAGCCTGGCGATACACAAGTTAATGCCAACAGGATCCAGAACCCGGAGGGAAGCTCACTCTTTGCAACTTGGCAAGTCGCTTCTCCCTCTTTGGGCCTCAGTGCGCCCACTTGTAACATCAGGGATTCACCTGGATGAACTCCGGGGTCCCCTATAAGGTTCAAGTCCTGGAGAACCAGACCCAGTCCTAATTCAAGCCACAGAGACCCCGCAAAGTGAGAAAAGTGAGATGGCGCCTGTAGTGGCCTCAGGCCAGCCTCTGCCAGCCTGAGGCTTCTTGCTCATACTCCGCTGCCCAGTCGCCTCCTCCCAGCTCCAAGCGCTCAGCTCAGGAAGAGCCCCTGCGAGGGTCTTCCAAGCCCGCAGGGACTCTGGACCTTGGGGTCCTCGCTCAAGGCGGTTGGGCGAGCGGCCCCGAGGGCCCAGCGGCGGAGGGGACCCCCAAGGCGGGTCTGGGAAGGGGTGCACTGGCCCGGCTTGTCGGGAGGCTCCACCTGCGTCCCCGTGCCTATGCGCCCGCCGCGTGTCCGGCCGACGCCCCGCGCCCCCCCCGCGCCCCCCTGCGGCGCGCAGGCCCGGGGGGTCTCACCACACGGCGCCATAGGCCCCGCTGCCTACGTGCGTCGGCGACACGTAGGTCTTGGGCAGCTCCCAGGCGGTCTTGTTGACGTCCTGCTTGTAGAAGCCCTTTTTCCGGGTGAAGCTCATCCCGGGCACCCAATCTCGGTGGCCCCGGCGCGGCGCCTGCGTTCGCGGCCCGCCGGGCTCCCGGCACCCGGCCCCCGCTCGCGGTCACGGCCCGGCCCGCCCCGCCGCCAGCTCCTCCCCCGCGCGAGGGCGGGCTGCCGGCTCGCCCAGGTGCGCGGTGCGCGGCCACGCCCGGGCCTGCCCGACGGCCCAGGCGGTGTGGGGACGCGGCGGGAGACCCAGCCAGGGCGGCAGGTGCGCTGCCCTGCAGGGGCGGCGGGGGGCGGTGCAGGGGCGGCGCTGGCGGCCTGGTGGACCCCAGGGCGTCCCGCGTAGGGCGGAGCGGGACACCACAGGGCCCCCTAGGTCCTTCCAGCCCGGGACTCGGCAGGAAGATCTGCCTGGGGCTGGTGAAGACAATTTTGGAAAAGCAAAACCACACCCTACAACTTTTTGATTGTGGAAAGTTTCAAAAATGCACGAAAGTAGAATAGCCCAGTGCTTTCTCACATTTGAACGTGCTCACGAATCCCCTGGGAATTTTATTTTATTAAAATACAGTTTCTGATTCAGTTGATCTGGGGTGGAGCCAAGATTCTGCATTTCTAACCCGCTCCCAGGCTCCGGGGCTCTCTGGACGGCACTTGGTCGGTGAGGTTCTAGTGAACCTGAATGACCCCAATCCTTCAGCTGCAACAATGATATCAACTCTTAGTCAATTTTGTTTTCCATCATTTTGAAGCAAAACTAGGCCTTATATAATTTCACCCATAAATATTTTTTGTATTTCTAAAAGATAAGAAGTACTCTTTAAAAAAAAAATGTTGTTATTTTTGAGAGAGAGAGACAGAGTGTGTGTGTGTGTGGGGGGGGGGGGGGGGGGGCTCCAGAGAGAGAAGGAGACACAGAATCCGAATCAGGCTCTCAGCAGGCTCCCAGCTGTCAGCTCAGAGCCAGATGTGGGGCTCGAACCCACGAACCCTGAGATCAGGACCTGAGCTGAAGTCAGAGGCTTAACCATCTGAGCCACCACGTGCCCCTAAAAGTTCAGGACTACTCTTAAAACATAACCACAATATCATTTTTACACTTAAAATTAACAACGGGAATTCTGTAGCATCAACTATCCAGTCCAGGCTCAAATTTCCAGTTGGACAGTTTTTTGTGACTTCCTACTGCCCCATGAGGGCAATGATAAGCCAGGGCCTTCTGCCCCTGTGTCTGGTGGCTCATGAAGCCTGAAGAAGATTCTGTGCTGGAATTAAAGCACGGAGGCCTCCCAGGAAGCGGGGGTGGCGGGGTGGGCAGAGAATAACCACAAGAGGTCCACATGCCTGACTTATCTTAAACTGCAGTGGCCTGGGGAAGGGGTGGGGACCTCTCCCTCCAAGTTGTCAAAAGGAGAGAGGGTGTCTTGGAGAAGGAAAGCAACTTGCTTGTGGCCTACAGCAAGCTGGGGGTCCTCACTAGGGAGTCTGCAGGCCCCAAATCCTGTGCCACGCTCCCTCCCACAGAGTTGTGCAAGTTATGCAGCATCGGGCACGGTCTGGAAAACCACCACAGGGTGAGGACCGTGCAGAGATCCCACAGAAGTGCCCAACAGGCATTGCAGGTAAGGAATCTGCCTTATTCATGTCCGGCACACGGTAGGAGATCGAAAACTGTAGTGAGAATGAAATGGAATGGAAAAATCAGCCCATTTGAAGTGAAAAGATATTTACTGAACACTTGTGTTTGCCATGTGCCAGTCATTATTCTAAGTGTTTTACGTAGACAACTCCCTTAACCCTGGTAAGAGGTCTGTGAGTGAGTCAGTATGATTATTATCCTCATGATAGAGATGAGGAACCCGAGGTACAGAGAGGTTAAGTAACTTGCTGAAGGTTGCACAGCCGGCAAGGGGCAGAGCTGGGTTGAAGAAGTGAGCACAGGGGCACCTGGTCAAGTGTCCCCTTCTTGATTTCCAGTCAGGTCATGATCTCACGAGTTCGTGGGTTCGGGCCCCACATCAGGCTCTGTGCTGACAGAAGAGATCCTGCTTGGGATTCTTCCTCTCTCTGCCCCTCCCTGGCTTGAGCTGTGTCTCTCAAAATGAATCAATAAAAAGTTAAAAAAAAAAAAAAAAAGAAAGAAGTGAGCTCCGGTTCTAGAGGCTATGTTCTCAGCTCCAAGTCTATGCAGCGTCTCGGGGTTGAGAGGCCTTGCTTCTTAAAGGAGATGGTCTGCATTCCAAATCATCCCCCTCACTCACATCGTGAGGACATGTCGACTGATCAAACCATGTCTTCCTCCGCACATCCCGTACTAGGGTGTCCGACATATTCCCCACCCTCCCTGCCCCATCCTCTGCTCTGGCCCTGAGACCCTGTGGGAGGAAAAGGGAAGGGGCTGTGTGCCTGGGAAGGCTGCCAGGGGAAGGCACCCTGACTCTGAGGCTGGGGTGACGTCCTGGAAGCCAGAGTTCAGGACTGGGCGCAGGCAAGACAGAATTGTCCGGGGGACTGAGATTTCCTTCTGGGTTGAGGATCCAGTTCCCCAGGGTGGGGACAAGGCTTCTGACTCTCCCGTCTGTGTCATCACCTGAGCGTGGCAGAGGTGAGCCCAGAAAGGTGAGGAACACCGGGGCTCCTGCCCAGGTGGGCACAACCCCATGAGGGCGCGAGCTGGCCACTCAGGCTGTGGCTCTGGGTGCCTCTGAAGCAATGGTCAGGAAGTGACTCAGGCCTCAGACTGATGACACTGACCCCTGCCCCCTCGGGCCCCAGCTGGGCCTGTGTTTACTCAGCAGCCGGGCGGCCTCGGACAGAAATGCCTTGGAGGATCCAGTCTGGGAAGTCACACGTGGGAGAGCAGTCACAGGGGGTGACTGAGGACGTCCTGGGTGCTCCCTCCTGCCGCCCCAGGGCTCTCTTCTCTTTCAGCCCCAAGACCCCCCTGCTCTTCTCCTCCCAGATGCTTGGCCCTGTGTTGTCATGTTAGTTTCTGCCTTCTCGAGGCCGAGGCAAGGGCGTTAGGAAAACAACTTTGGAACGTGACCTGGCTTTCCACCCTGACTCTGCACTACCAGCTGTGTGGCCCTGGGCAGAGCCACCGCCCCTGTCTGGGTCTCAGTGCCCTCCTTGTAAAGCAGAAGTGAAAGGAAAGCAGGGCAAACATATCTGAAGAGTCCTGGCAGTGTATCATCCCACGTGCCCGACCAGGTGGGGACCGTCGGCGCCTCCAGCCAGAGATCACTCGAAACATACCTGGGAGTGAACAAGCCAGGTCTGTTACTCGTCACAGCGAGGAACATACACCAGGGGAACCACGGGGTGTCTTGGTAGCAGGGTGCTGGAAAGGACTCGCTATAATGTTTGGGTTTGTGTTGGGCGATTGGTGGAGGGTTTCGGGAAGCAGGACTTTGATCTGGATTAGAGGCTGTCGGGAAGTGGAGGTGACTCTGTGATTGGGGATCTTACGTCTTACCTCGGAGGAGGGCCAGCTAGAAAGAGGAGAGAACTTGGTCACCGGTAGAGAAGTCGTCTTTACTCGGATTAGCTGCCCGGGGGATGTTTGGTCGTTTTTGTGGCCTGGACGCTATTCACGTTTTGTCTGTTTTCAGACGTGATTCCGGAGTTCTCTTGTGTTTGTCTCGGTCCATCACGGTGGCGGATGGCCCTGTCCGTGTTCAGCGGGAGCCACACCAGGCCCTGGCTGGGCCAGGCAGCTCCCGGATGTCACGGCTGCTTTGCTTTGTCAGGATGCTATCGTTCCCCCTAGGACAGATGGAGAGACCGGGGCACCTCTTGGCCAGAGTCCCACAAGACCAAGAAGGTGGTGGATGGGGTCTTCAAACCTGTTATCCTGCTCCAGAGTCTGCATGTTTCACCACCAACTAGGCGGCCCAACACCAGACAAGCACCTGTGCAGTGACTGTCGCTGTAGTGTGGTCTCCCGGTGACGCTGTGAGCCTCCGGAGGGCAGGGGCGTGGGTTTTGGGGGGGATTGGTGACCGGTTTCTTAGAATGGAGACAAAGCCTCATGGGACATTGAGGCTGGCTGCCCGTGTCCCCTATCCTGGCCACCCAGACTCCATCTTGCCTCAGGCACACAGCCACTCAAATACTAGAGCCCCCTCTGTCCCAAACACAGGGCCGATGACTCAAACCCTCACCACAGCTGGCCAGGAGACCTCTACGAAATGAGAAACCATGATGGGCCTGGGGCTCCTGCCGGGATGAAACAGCAAGGGGTCCCCAGAGCTCTGGTTCCAGCTTTGGGAGATTCCCCTGCTCCTTAGGGACTTCCAAAACTCCACGAAACAATCAAAATGGAGACAAAGTAGGGAATTGCAGAGGGAAGGCCACGCTTGGGGGCTGCCCTGAGGCTTGTTAGCTTAGCTAGCCTTGGACAAGTTAGCCTCTCTGAGCCTCAGTTTCCTCATCTGTAAAACAGGGCTGGTAACAAGACCCACCTCACGGGACGTCACGAGGACTAAAAGAGATGCTGGGAGAAGTGTCTAATTCAGTGGCTGGCACATGGTAGGTGGCCCTCCAGAGGCTCCTTCCCCAGTGTCATCCAGCTTTGCCTCCCGTTGCCAGACCCACACTGCTCCACCCCAGCCCCACCCCCTGCCCCAGAAGCCACTCCCTAGGTGGCTTCGCTCCCATCCTACTCCCTTATCATGCTTTTATTACTTTTAAGTGTTTATTTATTTTTGAGAGAGAGAGAGAGGGAGGGAGAGGCAGAGAGAGAGGGAGACAGAGCTGACAGCAGAGAGCCCAACTCGGGGCTCGAACTCATTAACCGTGAGATAATGACCGGAGCAGAAGTCGGACCCTTAACTGAGCCACCCAGGCTCCGCCTTTGATTATCTTTTAATGTTTGTATTTAAATTCCAGTTAGTTAACATACGTTGTACTACTAGTTTTAGGTGTAAAATATAGTGATTCAGCACTTCCATACAACACCCAGGGCTCAGCACAAGTGGCCTCCTTAACCCCCATCACCTGTTTTACCCATCCCCCCACCCACCTGCCCTCTGGAAACCATCAATTTGTTCTCTGTAGTTGAGAGTCTGTTTCTTGGTCCCCGCCCCCTCCCTCTTCTTTTTAACCCACCCCCAGGACACATTGGCCCATCCACTCAATGTTTATTGCCTGCCAGATACTGATCCAGGTTCTGGGCACATGGCCAAAAAGTAACAGATAAAGATCCCGCCGCCCCCCCCCCCCCGCCTCCGTGGCATGGAGCTGACATTCTAGGGGGGAAGCAGAGGGAAAACCAATGAACAAATTCTAGCCTTAGGTTGAACCACATGAAACTGCTGATATTTGACCATTTCATGGGATTCAAGCAAATGTAATGTCAGGTAGCGGTAAGCACTGTGAAGAAAATACTGCCGAGTAAGGATACAAAGAAGGACGGTGGTGCTCTTTCGGGCAGGGAGTCAGGGAAGGTCCGTCTGAGGAGGCTATAGGTGAGCAACACCTGAATGTACAGAGGAGTGAGCTGTGCACATCTCCCGCCTGCCTTCGAAACTTTTCCCCTGTGCTCCCCCATCTGGCGCTACCCTGGCCACGCCCTTCCCTCAGCGTCCCTGAAGGTGGGTGAGACCAGCTCACAACACCTGGGAGCAGCTCACTGGCCCCATATGGGTACTGGGCCATCTTCCCCAGCACCTCTTCCTCTTCTGGGGGGCTGGGCCCACTCAGGACCTGAGCAGAACATCCATCTCAAGAACAGGACATCGGTTCCCCCTTCTCACTGGTGCCCCTCAACTGAATGAGCCTTTTTCCCAGCCACCTTCGCTCTGCCGTGGTCCCCTCCCTGCCCTCAGTTTTAGCACCCCCTGGTGGAGTGCGGGGCTGGGGACAGCTCTGCTGGAGTGGCACCTCCCAGCTGGCCTACTTGGGACCCAGAAGGTGAACTTCCCCTCCTTACACCATACACCCCTCCACTCGACCCCAACACCTGTCTCTCTTTATCCAGCCTGCACCCTTGACCCAATCCTGTGAAGATGTGGCCTGGGGCCAGCCTGGTGAGACACTCCAGGGATGCCGAGGACACTTCTCCATTTGATCTGCGTTGTCCTTTGTGGTGCTCATCGTAATCTCAATTAATCTGCACTGTCCTCCATTGAAATGTCTGCCTCCACCACCGGACAAATGAGTCGTTGGGTCGGCAGTATCTTGGTCACTGCTGAGCCCCTGGCCCTGTGCCTACTCCACAGTAAGTGCTCAGTAAACACCTAGTGAATGAACGAACCAAAGATTTTCGTCTCTTGCGGGTTCAAGAGGCAATGACCGGAATGTGGTTTGAAGACCCAAAAGGTGGAAGTGAGGAAGCAACAGTAGAGGGACCCTGCTTGAAATCAGGTCCCCCGTGAAGTGTCTGGAACGTGTGGTCTCTGTTTGGTTGGACATGCTCTATCCTGAAGGGATTTTGGCTCTACACTGTGAATTTCACTGCTCTCTGAGGCAAGGCCTAGGGGCTCTATGCTTGTGTGACCCTCCAGCTCCTACATGTGGTGGTAAAAGGCTTTTGATTAAGAACCAGGGTACACAACCTGACCTTGGGGACCTCTTCTGTCACCAACAATCTGCACCAAACTTCCATTGTAAAGCAGTCCCCCCACCCCCTACGGTCTTCACTGCTCCCACTGACCCTGTCGGGAAGCCAGACCCTCTACCCTTTGGAATTGCCCTTCCTTCCTGATCTTGAAAGTTCAGCTCTAAGCTCACCTCTTCCAGGGGGTGTTCAAGAGTGAACTCTAGACCTGCTTGCCTCCGTACCCCACTGTATACCCTTCCTACCCCCATGACCCTGGCTTCCCCGCACCGCACACACCCAGGCTTTGTGATGACCACAGTGTCTTTGGGTATACTCCTGGGAGCCAGTGGAGAGGTCGACAAGGACCAGGAGGCAGACCAAGGGTTTGAATCCTGGGTCAACACTTACAGGCTGTTTGACCTTGAGTGGGTGAATGCATGTCTCTGAGCTTCCTCATCGGTAAGATTGGAGAGCAACGCCCACTTAGCCAGGACACGCAGGAGGATTTGATGAGACTCTGGTTTCCTGTTTGCTCCCTCTCATCCTTCAGGACTGCTCACATGTCCCCTCCTCTGAGTGTCCTCCTTGACCCCATTGCAAGCCATGCCCCACCTGCTTTCTCGGCCTCATTTTCCTTGAAGACCTTCTATAGCTCTCAATTCACTCGCTTATTATCCGCCTGCCTCCGCTGGAACATCAGGGTTAGGGAATAGGGGTTTTGATGATTTTGCCCATTGCTGAATCCCAAGGTCCTAGAATAGTGCCCTGCATACAGTCGCTGGCTGAATGGCGGGTACGTAGTGGGGGTTTTCAGCAGAAGCTGCTATTACGACTGTGCAACTCTGTCTTCTTTGTTTGCAACTGACAGGTTGGCCGAACTTACCTTCGGGCCTGGGGCAGTCCCAGCTCGACGATCTGCCAAACTGGGGTAATGGGGTCACCGTCCTGCCTGGGTCCCTGTGTGCCCTGCTTTGGGCAGAGGAGGCTGTGTGCCCTGGAGGCCATCTCGACAACCTGCCCTTCCAGGGCAGAGGCCACTGGGCCCGCCTGCTCCACCCCTTCTGTGTAAACATCCAACACTAGGACACATGAATCATCTCCAGGAAACCCACAACCCTTGTCAGGGTCAAAGAAAGCCAGATAAGACGAGTAGGACTACCTGCCATGACAGAAGTTTGGGCTCTGGTTCCAGTTCTGCTTCTTTGGGTACTTCAGCTTTCTATTTTTTGTACTTAACAAATATTGATAGAGCGCAAATTACTTGCCAAAAACTGTTCCAAGAGCTTTATCCATATGTAACTCATTCGGTCCCCTTAAGAACCTTAAGAGATGGGTTAATAATACCCTCCATTTTGTATATGAAAAACATGAGGCACAGAGAGGCAAAGTGACTCACCCAAGGTCACACAGCTGGTAAGGAACAGAGCCAAGAGTCAAGTCTGGGGCCGTCTCAACCGTCCGCGCTGGTAACCATTGTGCTGAACTGCACTGGACAGCGCCCCTGAAGGCCCAGCCTTTGCCTTTTAGGAATCTGAATTTACAATCCCAGATGGCGTCTCCGTTGTTTGGCCACGCATTTATCTTCCTAAAGGTTCCGTTTGGCTTCCCTAAACAAGAATCTCCTTTCCTATCCTCCCTATCTAATCCCTGAATCTCCCTTGTTTCTAGAAGGAAACGGCCAGTGGTGTGCTAGAAAACTGGCACGGGGTGGAGGAGGGGAGGAGGGGGGAGCCCCAGTGCCTAGCGCTTACTGATTTGTGGCATAATCCTTCCATCACGGCCAAATTCAAGCCACCGACGTGATGTCGCCGAACATGGAGTCGAGAAGAGGTGCTCGACGTCAGCTGTCGAGAGCCACAACCAGCGGGCCCCAGCGCTGTCGGCAAAGATGCGGCAACAGGGGTAGGTGGGATGCGCGGCATGAACCCCCAGCTGGGCCGCTGGGCCCAGGGACTGCGCTGCTCCCTGGCCTGTGCCTCCCAGGCCCTCCCGGGACCCTCGCACTTCGGTGAGGCCGCCCTCCCTCGCCCAGGGCGGGATCTGGCTTCGGTCGCCCGCGGAGCAGACTGTGCACCAGCGGGCCAGCGGCCCAGCGCAGGTGTGACCGGCAGCCCAGCTGTGGTTGGTCCTCCTGGTTACAGCAGCCTTTCCTCCGCGACACTCCCCACCCCTGGTAGCTCCCTCTTGCCTCCGGGGGAAAAAGTTAAAACTCCTTAGCCTGTTGGACAAAGCTTGCCGTCATCCGGGCCCTGCCTTTCTGGCTAATCGGATCCTCCACGGCGTCGGGGCGCAGACGACGTGCCTTACTCATCCCTGGCACCATACCTTTGCCTGAGCTGTTGCCTTCCTGGAATGCCAATCTTTCTGGAATGCCCATCTTCTGCTTCTCCAAGGGTGGGGAGGGACCCTCGTGCCTCAAGGCCTGGCTCAGTAGCACTTCCTGGGGCTGGCTTTGCCTGGCTGCTCCTACCCAAGTGCGTTCTCCTCCTCTGACTCCTGTAGGACACAGCAGGCCGTGAGAACTTGAACTGTCAGTTGACATTCAAACCAGACTAAACTGCCTGTCTTGAGGCTATGAGTGTTTTATTTCTCTCTGTCCTCCGAACCTACTGAGCAATGTGTCGTAAAGCCTTAATCCATTCCACTGAATTTTACCGAGCGCCTATCAGGACGGTGAAGATACACGGACAAATGTCACAGCCTCTGTCCTCAAGAAACTCATACCCTCGTGAAGGAGGCAGAGCAAAACAGGAAATGAGAACACACTGTCACCTGCAGGTGGGAATGTAAATTGGTACAAGCTTTTAGGAGAACGTTGAACAACCCCTTAGATGTAAGGGGTGAAAACGTGAGCCTCCTTTATCCTGGGGATTCCGTAGCTGTCAATTTAGTCGACATAAAACGGACAAGGGGGCACATACTTATCAGTGTTGTTTATCATCTGTAGCAATAAAGAGAACTTTCCAGCATTGTGAGAAAAAAAGGAAAAAAGGGCCTGGACGGATTGTTCCAGATTTGCAGAGTGGGTGTGCATTATTCCCATATGTGATTTTTTACTTGTGCTATATATGTATCTGTAAAAATATCAAACTGGATCACGCTGCAACTTCCCTTTTCACTCAAGATTGGTGGCGAGGTCTGCCCATGTTGATTCAGACTAGCTCGAGATTTCTCAACCTCGGCACCAGCGACACTTGGGGCCTGGTAATTCTTTTTTTTGGGGGGGGGGGAATGGGGGCGCTGTCCAGCGCATCATAGCAGAGCCCTGGCATCTACCCACTAGATGCCAGCAGCTCACCCCTCACCCCCAAGTTGCGACAACCAAAAATGCCTCCAGACCCTGCCCCACGTCAGACAGACAAAACCTGGGAGGAGGCAGAGAGTCCTTCTAGTACATTTGCTCTCACCGCTGTGTAGGATTTTGTCGTAGGAACATACTGCCGCTTATTTTAAGCAATCTCTACACCCAATGTGGGGCTCGAACTCACAACCCCGAGATCAAGAGTCGCACATTCCACCGACGGAGCCAGCCAGCGCCCCCCTGCCCCGTTTGTCTGTTTTTTTCTATTACACATAATGCTGAGTGAAGAGGCCCCAGTATTCATTTCCTTGAGCCCAGTGGGGAAGTTTCTCCAGAACAATGACCTAGAAGCAGATGCGGAGTTATAAGGTATATATGCAGCTTCTACCCTTGCTAAGTCCTGCCAAACTTCTTCCAACCAGTGCAAGTTTTACTCACAGCCTTGGTGTAGTCGAATGCATTAGCCTTTTCCTTTATGATTTCTGGGGTTTGTGACATGCTTCGAAAGCACTTCTCCGTTCAGATCTTTGGTTTGTCTGGAAGTGATTACAGCTAATGGAGGAAAGTAACTGTCCAGTTGTCTCGACACCATTTACTGACACAGATGACTGACTGACATGTGTCACCTCCGTAGAATGTGTTTTTACAGATTTAGAAAATCTTCTAGAAGTTAAACCACCCTGTCAACAGCTCTTATTTCTGGGAAGTGGGATAATGGACGCCAGGTAGCTGCATTTAAAATTTTGTCAACAGGGGCACCTGGGCGGCTCAGGCGGTTAAGCGTCCGACTGCTGATTTCGGCGCAGGTCATGATCTCACACGGTTCGTGGGACCGAGCCCCGCGTCGGGCTCCTCGTGCCAGCACGGAGCCTGCCTGGGATTCTCTCTCCCTCTCTCTCTGTCCCTCTCGTGCTCACACACTCCCCCACCCTCATAAATAAAAAAAATAAACAGAAAAAAAACAAAAAATGGTCAAAAGGGAAACAGGTTTCGTGGTCACAAAAGAATAGTGGTAGTTAGAAAAAGTCGTGTGCGACTGGTGTGCTTGGTGCAAGTTACAGAAACAGCTGGAGGGGTCACGTGACTGGAGGCCGGGGGGGGGGGGGGGGGGAGGCCCCGCGCGTGCGCGCTGGGGTGTTTCCTAACTGGGGAGCGGGTGGGACTCGTCCGCGGCAGAACAGCCTCCAGATGGGAACACGCCTCGCCGCAAGCATCTGTCAGCAGTCATTACCAGGTAGTCACTGCCTCTGGCACTGGACGGAGCTGCGGGTGTGGGTTTTCGGTACGGGGCCCATGGCCTGTGTCATACCCGAGCCATGGCCGAGGGGAAACGGGTCTTCGTGTTGCGGCAGCGGATGCTGGCTTTACACCTCACAGCCGGAAACAGATGACTGCATTGGCAGCCCCGCCCGCCAGGTGGAGCCCGCTAACGAGGTCGGGGACACACAGGCCTAGGACTCCCATGAGAAAGTCGCACAGCGTCGGCCGCGCGCCCGGGAGGGGGAGCAAGAGGTGCACCCGGCCCAGAAACGGCCACCAGCAATGAGCCCTCAGACGTGCTGTTCTTGGGGTGCCAGGGGAGTGGTACTGTCGTCGCCTGCGACTGTCTTCTTCCCCATTAGTATGTCAGCTCCAAGAGGGCACGACTCTGACTTTTAGTCTTTCTCGTGTTCCCAGTGCCTGACCCAACAGATGTCTGTGAAATTGAACGAGGGTGCGAGATACCACAATGACTTCCAACTTCCCCTTCTTTCTCCCTGATATTTTCATTTGAAGGTGGCAGATGGATGGGGAAACAGTAGGAAGTATCTGGATCATGGCCATCAGCCACCTTCAATCATCTTTTGATTCTTGTTCCAATTCATTAAACTGCGGTGCCTCCGACTCGAGTCATACAGCAAGATGCAGCCAAGAGAATCAGAGTCCATTTATCCTGAAACTTGGCCGTTCCTGAGCTGGAAACTTCCACACCGCACCGTTTCTTAGGGCAGGTAATCTGTGCATATTTAGTATCTTTCTTTTGATGGTCTTTGCTCGGAAAGACTGTTGATTATACAAACGGGAAGCAGAGGACAAGATGATTTGCAAGCGATTAAAAGATGATAGTCATTCAGTGACGCAGTCAGTAAAGATCGGCCGCCTGTTGTGTGTCAGGCACCATGCTAGGTGATGGGACACAGTCGCAAATAAGATGGCTTGTGCCCTTGAGGACGTACAGCCCCGAACTAACATTTATTGAGCGTTTAATGTATGCCATTGAGCATTTAACGTGCCTTAACTCATTTTATCCTCACCACAACCCTCTGAGGTAGGTTCCGAAAGATGAAGTAATTTACTCAAGATCGTACCACTTGGAGATAGAGGGGCTGGGCCTCGGACCCACGCAGACTGTTTCCAGAGCCTGTGTCCTTGACCTTTGCAGGTTTTTGCTCTCGAGCGGGTGATACAAACATCAGGCCGTGACAAAACATGGCCAGGGCCACCACAGATCAATGCAGACCCGCACAAGCGGCACCCGGAAGGGACCGCTAATCCAAGCTGGGGGATGGCCAGGGAAGGTTTGCGGAGGGAGTGGTGTGGATAGCCAGCCTGGAGGAGTGAAGAACGAGGCAGGGGGTTCTGCACAGAGGGAACGCCATGCACAAAGACCAGAGGAGACAAGGCTTAAAACACATGGTGGCATTCTACATGGTGGCATTCTACGAAGAGTACCGCCTTAGCGAGGGAGGGAGAAGTGACAGCTGGGGACAGAAGCACTGAAGGGGGGCACAGGTAGCTGCATGCAGCTCGTCCTCAGACCCACTTCTCTCCCGAGCGCTGGAGGTACCTTTCCATCCCAGGTGAGCAAGAAGGCAAGGGAGAGGGGACTGGGGCCTGGGAGACGCCCAGGGTGCCCTGAGTGAGGTGAGGCACCAAGTGCCCGGCTGTGGCTGCCGTGGACACTGGTGTCCTTTTCACTCCTCTCCTCTTTTCAGCCAGCAAGTCCTTAGGGAAACTATGCAGAAGGAATACAGTTTTGATTTTCTTTTGGAAACCAGGAGGGGCGTGTCTAATGTCAATGCTGCACAACTGTGGAGCTGGGAGTCCTTCAATGGCGATTTTTGATTTTTGAATCCAGCGTCAGCAGCCACGTGACTCGGGATGAGGCTCTGAGACAGTACTTGTAGAGACTATACAAGTAAGGATATCAATTGCTTAGCATGCAGGAGGGGGCAGTAACTGCTTTTTAGCAGGGAAGGCGGGGCACCGACAGGGGAGAAGAGGAAGTCAGATCATCGACATGGAGGTTTCGCTGCTTAAGGCTCTACAGCCCTTGAGTGATTTCTATGTCAGCCGTTCTCAAAGGGTGACCTTTGGAAGCCGTTGCATTTTTGGTTGTTGCAACGACCAGAGCTTTCTGATACGTAGCGCACAGGAGGCATCCTGCAGGGTGAGATTCTCAACGGGAATTGCTTCATATGACAAAATAAATCCTGCCGGACATTCACAGGGGTGGAAAAACCTATTTATGGTTATCTGAGCCTAGGCTGTAACTTGACTTTATGTGTAAAACACAGGCTCGTTGGTTTTTCTGTTTGGTGGTTTTTTGTGTATGTACTTAAAATTTCCAGGATCACAACTGAGTATATGAAAAAAGATTATACTTGTTTCATTTGAAATTTTACCAACAGTTGTCCCCCAATTTCAGAAAGTCACATGACCGACAGCAGTCCATCATGGCATTTGAGTTGCCAAGACAACACGACACAGTGGTCACATTCAACACGATTCTAGGTTTAGGAGCAAGTACCTAACTGCTTCCGTATGTCTTTTATTTATATATTTATTTTCTTTTTAAAAATTTTATTTTATTTTTGGAGAGAGAGAGACAGAGCGTGAGCAGGGGAGGGTTCGAGAGAGAGGGAGACACAGAATCCGAAGCAGGCTCCAGGCCCTGAGCTGTCAGCCCAGAGCCCGACACGGGAGCTTGAACTCATGAGCCGTGAGATCATGACATGAGCCTAAGTCAGAAGCTTCACTGACTGAGCCACCCAGGTGCCCCTGCTTCAGTATGTCTCTTATGTGGTTATGCTTGAGCATTAGCATGTTGAAGTGTATCTTTTTTTCTGTATCCATCATTTATATTAGATCGTTCTATCTGCTTTGAAATCGTGTGTGTGTGTGTGTGTGTGTGCGCGTTGTCTATGAATTTCACTTCAGGATCATCAAAAGAATGTCTCAAGATATTAGTTATGCAAAAGCATGTTGGATCTGATAAAGAATTGAGAGCCACTGTTCTTTGCCAAGGGGCCAGGTTGGCCCTGTGGTTTTACATCGTCTTTGTGCCCACCGTCAAACGACACTCAAAAGGTGGTGGTGTTTATATATTTTCTTCATTGCAAAATTGGACTTAAGGTTACTTCCTTACTTAATTGCTTAATGACTTCTACATGAAGCACATTCTCCAAACTGAACGAATCAAGAAGTTTTGCAGTACAACAGTGTCCTGCTTGCGATGGGTACTCAGGCCACAGCCTCTGGCCTCAATAATAGGAGTTTTCCAGAAACCTAGCCTGGAGCTAGGCCCTGGACTATCTCGTCCAGGGAGCTCTCCTCCCAGGTGGCTTCAGAAGCTCACACTGCAGGGGCGCCCGGATGGCTCGGTCAGTTAAGCACTGACTTCTGCTCAGGTCATGATCTCGTGGTTCGTGGGTTCAAGCCCCACGTCGGGCTCTGTGCTCACAGCTCAGAACCTGGAGCCTGCTTTGGATTCTGTGTCTCCTCTCTCTCTGCCCCTCACCCCTCCCCCTCAAAAATAAACATAAAAAAAAAAAAAAAAAGAAAGGCTCACACTGTGGGGAGGACACTCTCACACTCACTCTAATAGAACAGCCTCAATGCCCAAGGTCAGTTCAAGAGCGATGCAAACTAACCAGTATCTTGAGTGTCCACAGCATACTGGGCACAGAGGTTTGTTATTTTGTTCATTTACAAATCTTCAGTCACCTGAAAACTAAAAGCTATTATCCCAGCATCACATACCTGACAAAAGCTTGAGTCAGGATTTGAACCTGAGATTTATGGCTTCAAAACCCAGTATTGCTTTCCACTGTAACCCACACCTGCCTAAGAAAATCTTGCAGTCGTACCCCAGTTTAATTAATACATTTTCTGGCTGTGGCAATGGCCCAAAAGCTTCTGAACAAAGAATAATTGTATCCACTCGACACCCACTTCCTTTTTCTTTTTTTGAGAAATGGAATAGCCTTTAATCCAGTATCAAGCATACCTTCTTCTGAACTGTCCTTTTCTCCAAAAAAGATCTACTCCAGTTTTTAAAAAGCCCTTTCCTACATTGAGAATAGGTTAGTAGGTGTTAACCTTCAATTATTTCTTCAAGAAAAGGGTCTTTGTGGGGCGCCTGGGTGGCTGAGTCGGTTAAGTGTCCGACTTTGGCTCAGGTTGTGATCTCATGGTTCATGGGTTGGAGCCCCGCATTGGGCTCTCTGCTGTCAGCACGGAGCCCACTTTGGATCCTCCCTCTCCCTCTCTCTGCCCATCCTCTGCTCATTCTCTCTCTCTCTCAAAAATAAAGAAAGAAAAAAGGAAAGGTTCTTTGTTATTCTGCAAGACTAGAGGTGTCCCAGCTTTATTATTATTTATTTTTGTTTGTTTTGTTTTAAAGTAAGCTCCAAGTATGGGGCGCCTGGGTGGCTCAGTCGGTTAAGTGTCCGACTTCAGCTCAGGTCATGATCTCACAGTTCGTGAGTTCGAGCCCCGCGTTGAGCCCTGTGCTGACAGCTCGGAGCCTGGAGCCTGCTTCACATTGTGTCTCCCTCTCTCTCTGCCCCTCCTCCGCTTATACTCTCTCTCTCTCAAAAATAAATAAAACATTTAAAAAAAAATAAAGCAAGCTCCAAGCCCAATGTGGGGCTTTGACTCACAGCCCCAGATCAAAGAGCCACATGATCTACTGACTTAGCCAGTCAGGTTCCCCGAGGTGTCTCAGCGTTAGACCAGTGGTTCTTAACCAGGGATGATTTTGCACCAGGGGACATTTGGCAATGTCCGGAGACATTTCTGGCTGTCATAACTGGGAGAGAAGGGAGTATGCATGCGACTGTCATGATGTGAGCAGAAGTCAGGGATGCTGTTTGACAACCTACAATGCGCAGGTCTGCCTCGACAAGTAACAATGTGACCCCGGATGCCAATAGTGTCAAAAACTGAAAAATCCTGCTTCAGATCCCCCCCGATACACTCTTCTACTAGGGAAGAAACTACCCAGGGCTCTCAGCTGGGGGCAGAATCCGGCTACACAGGAGTGGTGGTGTTATGCTTGTCAAGAGGCCCCATAGCTGGGTGCAGCCCCTTTCCACCCTGTGTTCTCCTGTCTTGGAAAGTTGGGCTCTGACCCTGGCAAAACTGAAATTGGGGGATGGTTCTCCGGGTCTCACACACACACACACACACACACACACACACACACGATATCTTTCTTCTGCTTGCCACTTACCTTCTCTCGCTCCTGATATATCCTGCACATGTACCCGTCTCCATATATGGTTTTCCACTGTAAGATGGCCGTGTTATTCAAGTTCTCATTGGCAGAAATGTCAATATTTTGCTATCGCAAAGAACAAGACCCCGAGTGACCTTTTATTTTTTCATTCGTGCACTTGTGAGAAGTGTGTTAAGTCCAAAGCATATGTTAAGACATATCTGTATTATTAAAAAGGTCTTCATTTGCATATTTGGTAGCTAAGTCCTCGTAGCTATCAGATCGTACAGAGAAGTGAAGGTCATCACACAAGCACATTCAACTAGTTAACGGACTACTTAGAAAATCTGTCCCTTTTTGCTTCATAAGCATCTGAACCCAGAGTGTCTATCCTACCCATTCTAGTCTTCTGTTAGTCTCTAATTACGTTGTACGCATATGGCCAATGACACAAATATAAGGCAGATTAACTGCAGCAAGTAAATCTTGCAAAAGATTTTGCAAAAAAGATTTGATAAACTTGATAACGCTCGAAAACTGCTTAGATCTCAAAAATGTGGATCTGGCGGACTCAGACCAGCCAATAAAAAGGGAAAAGTAATAAAGTGATCACCAAGAGAGACTTAGAAAAAAGAACAATGTATCAAAAGATTGAGGTCTTTAGGAAAACTGAGGAAGCCTCAAATATTCTTGCCCAAACTCCCCCTCTGATTGTGCTGCAAAAATCAAAATGGGAAGGATACCGCAGGCTGTTCAAGACGGTGTCACGTGAGAAACATTTTGTTCTTTGTTCATGACAAAAGCCTATCTGAAATTATGAATATGCTTTTACAATTCTGCTCAGTTTTCATGATCATCCCAAACAGACTTCCCCTGTCCTCCAATCCCCACCACGTACTAGGAGATTCTGGTCCCCATTTTCAATGGGTTCACTTTAGGGAGCTCTCTCTGGTGTCCATTCTCTTGAGCCACCAGGCAGCACCCACTCAGAAGCCTAGGAGGAAGGCTGAGTCACAGCACTCGTGCCTGGTATGCGAAGGCAAAATATTTCCTGCAACTGTCTGATCCTTGCAGGGGCTTATATATCACGTGTGACAACTGGGTCCCTTTCCTTTTACCCTCTTAAGAAGCAGATGAGGACAGGATGAAACAAAGAGTCTGTGCTCAGTTTGCCTTCTGCCATTATTCCCAGCTGCCAGCCTGGGACCACACACCGCAGGACAGAACACCCAGCTGCACACGCTCGATATCCTCGCAGGCTGGGCCTCGACAATCCAGCCTGGGACACCTGTCAGCATTCCTCGGCCACTGAGAAAGGAAGCACACACGGACACAGGCCCTGAAAACAGCCACGAGACCTCGTGGACCTTTAATCCTGTGGTGCAAGTCACTTGTTTTGAGGAATACTGTCAGGGGTCATAAGATAAATGAGTCATAAAACAGATTGCTTAAAAATCTATAAACAATATACATATATAGGTACACATGCAACCTTCTCTCTGGCAATTTCCAAATGAAAATATACTTTCTACAGATAGAATGTCAAAGCTGAAAAGAACCCAAACAACTACTTAAACAAACTTCATTTTACACATGAGGAGACTGAAGTCCTAGGCCAGGGGTCGGCAAACTTTTTCTGTGAAGGGCCAGAGAGTGAATTGTTTAGACTCTGTGAGCTGTATGGCCTCTGCTGCAACGACTCAACTTTGTCACTGCAGCACAAAAGCAGCCATAGAAAATACATAAATGTGTGACTGTGTTCTGATAAAATGTTACTTACAGACATTGAAATTTGAATCTTATATTATTTTTCACACGCTACAAAAATACTGTTCTTTTGATCCCAACCACTTAAAAATGTAAAAACCATTTTTAGTGGGCTTTACAGAGACAGGCGGTAGACTGGATCTGGCTCTGGGGTCATACTTTGCGGACCCCTGTCCTGGGCT
Source organism: Panthera uncia (assembly GCF_023721935.1). Classification (NCBI taxonomy): domain Eukaryota; kingdom Metazoa; phylum Chordata; class Mammalia; order Carnivora; family Felidae; genus Panthera; species Panthera uncia. The sequence goes on from NW_026057580.1 coordinate 6,456,422, forward strand.
ACTCTGACACCCAAGCGTAGTAATACAGAGCCTGCTGTGTTATACCTTATTGGCGATTTGCTCTATCCGTCCCATCAGTGACTCAGATCTGCTTCACCATAAAGTGGACAACTAAGGACCTCTGTAAGTGTTTTCTAAATTTCAGGAGTAATATTAAGATCTATCAGAAACGTACGCCAGGCCACAATGGAAAGAACATCGATATGATGCCATATTGTGCACTAAATAAAATGCAATCAACATAAAAATATAAGAAACTTGAGAAACTCACTAAATTTGAAAAATAGGCTTTATTTTAACCAGTGGTATTGTATGACATCCTATACGGCATAACTGATTACAGCCAAGTTCATGAATACAAATACAATAGCAGTTTCCCTCATTCTCTCTTTTGCTTTCTGTTCAGAGAAATCAGGAGATGAGAGCCTGATGCTCAGAAACCAACGAGCTGTTCCACAGGCTCCAGCCGAGTCCAGGCTCCCGGAGCATATTCAGACTCCTAACACATACACAATCACATGTGCAAAGACCTTTATGAAAAATACTCAGAGCAGTATTTCTTCAGGAAATCACACTAGCATTTACAATCAGACACGGCCGATAAAATTCATCTTGCTGTGGATTGTGAGGATTTGAACTGCACATAAAGGAGATGAGGCCTTTGCGTCCATTTTTCTTTAAAGAGGGGGAGAATCTCAGGTGAGGTGCGGTCACCATCAGCCTGCCTCCTTCCTTCTCGCTCCACAGCTGACTCAGGGGAGCTCCCCGTCCCTCCGGAGGGCATGCACCACGGCACTGTGATATAGAAATGGATACACCTTGTCCCAAATACAAGATTTTGTCGCGCCACCAACAGTGGAAGTGGCTTTACGCTTTCTTATTTCACAAAAGGTTTAAATACGTGGGCCCTTAGGGGGCACAAGATGCCTGAAATTCAGAAAATTAAGGAAGCAACTCTTCTCTACCCCTGAGGATATTTCATCTTTATGAAGTTGAAAATACAAAATATTAGAATAATTTGCCCTTTCTCCCCATCAAATGGAATCACATTCTCAAAGGATTCCTGCAATATACAAAATTCTGAAACAAAATTTTTTTCTCCCCAAACCAAGACCAAGATTTCAATGTTAAGCTGCCAAGAAGACCCTCTCCCAAAGACGGGTGGAAAAGACACCTCGTTACTTCTCTAATAACCACGTTTAGACAAAGATAGCAAAAGGAGTTTCTGGCCTCATGAGTTTTTATTTTTCACTTTGATTTTCAGCATTTCTTAGCATTGGCTATTGGGAGTGAAGAGAACAATTTGTTTTTCAAAGTCTGAGATATTCCCGGGAAGAGCCCTGATCTTTCCCGTGACGGTTCCCTATAAATAGTTTGTCAAAAACCAGACGGCAAGAGTGAAAATGCTATCCACCCATCTGTTCCATTTCTTCATAGTTTTCACATCAAAAGCACCTAGAGTATCAATTGTGTTCAACACAAAATAGCACTGGGACTGGAGAGAGGATGTCACCTGCCCGTGGCATCGGCCGAGGTGATGTGGGCTCTGAACTACCCAAGAAGTCTTCACCGGCAAACCTGCCAGGCACCAGGGCCTCCCGAAGAGAACAGACAAGCAGCTGTGCATGCTCAACTAGCAAGACGTGCAAAACACATCATCACTCTGCTGGGAATAAAGAGCACACAGGAAGTACACTGACAGCAAGAACCGGCTTCTGCCTGCTGGGGCCGATATGCGTGAGACCTCGGCACTGAAGATCGGGGGCGAGCAGAGAGAGGGCAACACCTGGGGGGCGAGGGGGAGAGAAGCACACACACGCATGCTCGCACATGCACACACGATGCCTCCAGGGGCTCCCTGGTTACTTTGGGTTCACGAGTGGCCGTCCAACAACCTGACTACTTGCCTGGCTCAGAACGTTCATCTGCCGCGCTCTCGAACTGCCTACACTTTCTTCTCTCCTTTTAAGGCACAAGCATATTTACAGTTTCAGACACACCTGCTGAGTTCTGAGACTCATACTAAGCGAAGTCAATCACAGACTAGTGCACAGAAGCCAGTTGGTCCTTTTCGGCTGCGTGTGTCGCTGAGGGACGGCTTCTGAAGCAGCCAGAAAGTGTGAGCCCCTTCTCTGTGCCACTGTGGGATACAGGCGCGTCTACCCCCCACTGCAAGGCGGGGCCACAGGAGAGGCCAAAATGGCAAAAGCATGGCTGGGATCTGGGACGTTTAATATTTTTTACTTTGCATTTGACAAACCCTAACCAGAGGGCAGCTCTCGCCTGCCTGAGCTGACTCTCACAAAGAGCAAGCAGTGGCTGCCACAGAGCTTCTGGAACCCCACGTGAAGTCACTGTGATCATAGTTTGCTCATATTCTTACCCCCCACCCCCCACAGAGACAGACACACACATGCACACGCACAGGAGCGCACACATACACACACACGCACACACACGCACGCGCACGCACACACACACACACACACACACGCACGCACACACACCCCTTCCACCATGGAGGAAATCTTTGCAACAAGAGGCACTTGAATGATATTTGGAGAGTTCCCATGAAAAGGCCTTCCCCTCACAGTGAAGTGGGATCAACAAAACAGAAACCAGGTGCTCAGGATTCCATCTCTTCTTGGTCAAGGGGTGGGGGCACAAAGCTGATGACTTCATCGTAGGTCAGGCCTGGAAATTGGGAAGGAAAAGTAGGATGTGAGGGTTTAGACGATTCTCTTCGCTGGCAAGCACTCGAAGCTTCTAAGCTCGAGATCCTTCCTCCCCGTGCAGGCTAATGGTTTGATGGGCGACTTCAAAGAACCGCCTCATTGCTTATGTGCCTATCCTAATGGAACGTGTGATTACACGGCAGTTCAGTGATACACGTGAAAGAACCATTTTTACTTATTTGTTTTATTCCTCAGTGTCTCCTCTTTAAAGTTCTCTGGAGCAGGTGCTCAGGAATAACAGAGCACTCCTGCAAGCTACAGCAACAGGTAATTTTGGCTTGGGGATTTAACTGGAGTTCTGAATGTGTGTTTTATGGAAAGAATTTGAGATTGGACATAGAGGAGACATAGGCTCCATTTCTGGCTGTGTCCCTAACTAGGTCTAAGGTAACAGACAAGATAAAAACTCTCCATCAATTGTAAAACTATAATTCTATAGTTCTATCAACTGTAAAACTATAAAAATACCTTATTCCCTACTTAGAGAGATATTGTAAATGCAGATTCTGAGAACCTCAAAGCTCTATACAGATGTGAGGGGCTGTGTGCAAAATCAGACCAGACAGAAGCACCTCAAAGGTCCAGAGAGTATCATCTACAACAGACAGTTGCCATCAGGGAAACATATTCGTTCTGCATCAAAGACACTAGTGACAAGTTTTAACAAGTCGGTTATAACCAGAAATTCTATTTTCCCACAGCTTTTGGTTAGTGGCTCACCTAAGAAAGATTTTTAAATCTAAGTCCTCACACTAGATGTTAATCCTGCTCTTATGACTTACTCTTCCATTCATCTATAAGGAGGTCCCTGCTTTCAAAGGACTGATCATAAGGATCGGCCACTGGTTCATCATCAGGATCATGGTACTGGGCAAAGTAGGCGTGTGCAAGTGCTTGGGCCGCTGTGATTCTCTTGTCTGAGTCCAGTACAAGCATCTTCTCCAGCAAGTCCACCGCTATCAGTACCATGGATTGGAAGGAAAAAAAAGAGTTTTTAACATGACAGCAAAAAATTATGCTTCATTAAGCAAACACACAATTTTGACTCTTCATAATAAACAAAAGAATTCTCCTCCCAAATGTCTGCTCTAGGATACATTATCCCTCTTCTTCTTGTGTGTGTGTGTGTGTGTGTGTGTGTGTGTGTTGTATCGTGCTTTTTAAGAATACATTACTAAAGAGCAATTTTTAAAAATAACTGAGATTCTGTTTGAACAAGCTTTTGTGGGACGCCAATGTCAAACTGCTACCACTGTAGTCAAACTGTGTCAAAATGAAAGCCTATAACCAAAGTAATCAGGAAAAGGTAAGCAGCCTGATTTTTGTTTTTTTATTTTTTTGTCTGCTTGCACTGTTTATTTACTGACATAAGGCAATGAGTATCCATTAAACAGATCTTCAAACAATGAACAAATTGAGGGTTTTACATGGGTGTGTGGGCGAGACACGGTATTTGGATAAAGGAAATAAAATTTTCACTATGAAAAATTTCAGTGTACAAAACAATAGTACAGTGAATACTCATGTGCCCACCACCACCCATATCCAACAATTAAGATAATCTAGGGGCGCCTGGGTGACTCAGTCGGTTAAGCATCCGACTTCAGCTCAGATCATAATCTTGCAGTCTGTGAGTTCAAGCCCCGCATTAGGCTCGGTGCTGACAGCTTAGAGCCTGGAGCCTGCTTTGGATTCTGTGTCTCCCTCTCACTCTGCCCCTCGCCTGTTCAAGCTGTCTTTCTCTCTCTCAAAAATAAACATTTTAAAAAGTTTAAAAAACAAGAAAACATTATCTATCTATTTAGCTGTGTTTTCTGCTGGACCATTTTAAAATAAAATGATAGGCATGGTACTTTACCCCTAAATATTTCAGCATAAAGACATCTTTCTATATAGTCACAAAACGATCATATCTGACAAACAGATAATTCTCAAATATCATCTAAAATCCAGCTTATGTTAACATTTCTCCAATTATCCTAAAGTTGTCTTTTATACCTAGTTTGTTCAAACCAAGATCCAGTTAAGGGTCACGCACTGCATTTGACTGGGTTTCCTAGGGTGAAAAGTACCAGGTCCTAATAACCGATACCTTGATGAGGAATAAGGTTGGGGTAAGAAAAAGATTCCTCTAAGATCTTGACAGATACAAATATACACACCACATCAAAGGGCAATTTAAGTTTTAATTCATGTTTTGAGAATGCCAGTTAAACATGATGTCAGTGACTGACAAAATACAGCTGTCACTATTTACATCGTTGGTGTACTCCTGCTCAGTTAATATGCTGGGCACAAGTTCATGGTCAGTAACAACATGTTCTGTCTGCAAGAAGAAACTCTTTGTATGACATCACTGTTTGGCAGTGAGCTACGAGGCATGTTTAAATCCTGACAAGTGCAGTGCTGAACACCAGATGGCCCAGAGCCTCCATTCAACTCATCTGCAGTCTGTATTGCTAGGTGGTATCCAGTTCTTTTGAGAATATTTAAATTCATGATTCCAGAGAAGGATGGATGTGACCTAAATAAACTGCTGGGACACACGCATACCTCCCCCCTTCTCTAGAAAAGTGAGTTAACAAGTCTCTTTGAGTTGGCTAAGAGGAAGTCAAACAGTGAGCACTGCCAGGTCTGAAACATGAACTGATAGGATGAAAATACATTCAGAACAGAATGACAGACAAGAAAGCTACCAGCATACAACATGATTTCCCAACATCCTAGCGTATTTACGACTCAAAGAGAGCTTCTCACAGATCCTTGAACTGGATACTACAGCTCAAATAAATCATACAAAGCCAACGGGAGCGTACCAGGGCAGATGCAAACCTCAACCGACCGCACAGAATTCTGTATACCCCTGATGAGTCTGTGGACTCATTTTTGGATGTGAGAGTGGCCCAGCTGAGGTCTGGCACACTTACGATCTCCAAGGCTGACACAGGCTCACCCAGTACTGCCCAACTTTTCAAAAAAGGTGAGCATCTCTGCTATTGTAAGAATTATCACAGTAACACTGAAATCACTCTCAACAATCACTATGGAAGAAGTACTTAAAACGGTAAAGCCACTCAGCCTTCACTACAACCTGAAGAGGGAGTCGTGATTATCAGCCCTCGGAGGATAAAACTAAATGGGAAGCGCAGCTGCTGGGACCCATAAGGAGAGGGAGGACCCACTGAGAGATTTCAAAACATCCCACAATCTTGCACATATAACATGTGACATATAACACACACAACACAATCTTCAGAAAAGAGAGAAGGTTGATTATACTATTATCATAGCATTGCCCCCTCCCTGTCATAGGAAGGCCCTGATCTGATTTTTCTGTGTCTGCCGTTAAAAATCACTGTCCACTGCACAGTCCTTGAATCAGGGAATTAGAGGCTCAGGCAATGACACTTTTAGGGGCCAACCAAAGCATCTATTAGCCCTAGCTTTAAGGAATAAAGCAACTCCCTTTTTTTTTTTTTTTTTAATGTTTTTTTTTTTTTTGAGAGAGTGTGCACACACAAGTAGGGGAGGGGCAGAGAGGGAGACAGATGATCCAAAGCACGCTCTACACTGTCAGCCCAGAGCCCGATGTGGGGCTTGAATTCACAAACCGTGAGATCATGACTTGAGCTGAAGTCGGACGCTTAACTGATGGAGCCACCCAGGTGCCCCAGTGGTACCCTATTTAATCAAAAGGAAAAACTCTTCTTCAGATCCCCAATTTATGTCATAAACAAGTCAATATCCTTGAGATGAGGATACGATCAACTTACCCAAGGGATTGGCACCAATAAATACATTTGCAAAGTTCATTTTCGGCATCTGGGTCAAAGACTGAATGTAGTTTCTTGCCTGTAAAAATAAAAGGTTTTCAAAATGGCTTTGTTCAATAATGTTACTGCTCCCAGAGTCTCAGTCCTGCCAAGGAACAAGTGTTAACTAACAAAATCTGCTAGCTTCAGTGTTTATGACTGTCTTTGATATTCAGTTAAAGACTTCTCTTTTACTGCCTTATGTATGATCATCACCTTTGTTTATTCTGGTTATCTCTCACAGTTACATTTCAAGTGAATGAGAATGCTAACCAATTAAGTTCCCTTTTAATAGCTTTCTGATCAAAGGATCAGAAGTTTAAAAAAAAAAAAAAAGAGGCCAGGAGATCTAAGAAGTTCCCCTTTCTGAAACAGCCTTCTTAGAAAGCTAAAATTAGCACAGGGATTGGTACTCCTAAGGAAAGTCTGGGACTAGCAGTCTTCTGATGGTGCTGATCTCAGTAGGTACTCTTGGTACATAAAAAGGATATTCATGTTAAACCTTGCTAACAAAGTAATCTTGGTAACAAGAAAGTAAACATAAGCCTAGTAGATTATTCTAAGAGTCTTGAACACATTTAAAAAATACTCATTATTAAGAGTAACAAACAATAGTGGGCTATAAGTTACACGGCTTGTGTGGAAATCTTTCCCCTACCACTTAGAAGGTACATCTTTTGGGGCTAGTCCTCAGCTAACACATCAGTGACCTCATCTGCAAAATATTAGTATTAGATATTAGTATTTGGCTTGCCTGTAACATACAGTCACTGTGATACTCAAGTATGATAAAAGTTTATGAAAGAGCTTCAAACTAAAATTCTGCCACAAACATTTATATTACCAATATAGTTGTTATTAGTTTGGTGCCTACGGTGGAACGGGCTTGAGTTTGTATCTTGAGTTTATCACTTTGGGTAAGTCACTTACTCTCTTTAAGTCTTGAGTTCCTCTTCTGTAAAATGAGATTAACAATGCTGACCTCACCAGGCTGCAGTGAGGATTAGAGATAATAAGCCAGCACTTCCTCAGCACAGTGCTTGGTTCAGAGTGATGGCTCAATAGGCATTAACTGCCAACACTGTTGCCTTTAGAAAGTTTGCTCTCATTCACTAAGGGTGTTTCAACTTCACAAGTTCTGAATTTCACCCGAAGGAACTTAAGGCACCAAATATTATTCAGGACTGATAGCTCTACCAAGGCAAACCAAAAACTGGTCTTGAGAATAATCATATAAATACAAATGTAACTCATAAATGTGTACTTCAGAGAGTAGGTATTAAACTATGTCTATAGACATCCCTGTTTCAAAAAGTAAACCCCACTCACTATCAGTCCATCTGAGATAAAATTTCTTTTATCTTAACCACTTCCTTAAAATTCCTGTTTTAACAAGGCTCAACACTAAACGTATGTGTGCACGCCGTATGTGTGTAAAAATGTACACGCACACACGACCTTAGAAAAAGTTCTGGTTGCTAGGGTAACTTCACCTTCTTAGTCATTGTATGTGGCGCAAGTAGAAGTCCGCTTTGAAAAGCCGTTGGGTCCGATTTGAAAAGAACTCGACTGTCCACATGGCTGTAATCCCTTCCTACTTGAGCGTAAAGATAAACGGATGAAGGGAAAACAGAGGTAAGAGAGACCTGTCTGTCTCATGCAGGGAACAGTCATCCCTCTAATAAGATTTTTTAAAAAAAGGTAAATTTCAAGACTGAAATATAGCTGAAATAGAAACAAAGCTGCTGGGAAGGGCCTCTGGATGCCAGCCTGGCTCCCAAAAGCATTAAAGGCGCCTTAGAAAGAAGTGCCCCAATCACCTCTGATAAGAAAGCTAGCATTAGATTAAGTAGTAAGAACTGGTCAAGAAGACACCTTATCCTGTATCAGTGTTCATATTTATTCCATATTATTTACATATTTTCTTTTAAATACAGTACTTATTAGTGTTGGATATTTTATTGATTTTTTGTATTTTAAAGGAAGAATACTCTTTTGCTCATTATAAAAAATTGACGAATAGCCCATCCTAATGGTCCTCAGTTAAATACACTTCCAGCCTAAAGCCATCAGATGGTAACATACCCTAACTAGGAACACACAACAGTCTCTTACGCACTAAATTCATAAAACCCAAATATAGAAGTAATATCATTTTCTATTTACAAGCCTGTAAATTATATTCTCAATCCATAGGATTGGATGACATTTTATCCCAAATGTCAACATCTTGCAACAGCACACAGGCAGTCATCAGTAGCCTTCAAGGCACATGCAAAAGCACTCAGTGACATTAAAAACTGTGTTGATTATACAGTGGCAATAAAATGAAATGTGGCCTTCTGAATTGGATATCCCTATACAGTCTGTTTGTTCTCACCTCATGGCTTGGCATCCTGTTAATGAGATAAGCAGGGGGGGTCCCCGTCAGACGCATAATCTGCTGAAGCTGGTTAATATCTTAGATGCCTAGTCAAGGGCATTGTTAAACATACAGTGCAAAAAAATAACTTTCAACTCAAGTTTTTAAGAAGGCCAAAAAAGCCACCCCAAAACAAAGGAAAAACCCACCCACTCATTCCCCCCACCCCCCACCCCAGGCCAGAGCCCAAGGCTGTATGTTAAGGCACACTTCTATGAATGGCATGAGAGTTATTAGGCATGCAGCCAGTGACTGGCCATGCAGATAAGAAAAATTGCTTTTCTTTCATTTTAGCATCATCTTTAACATGAAATATTTTAGGCTCCCTGGAAAGAGACTGCCCTGTGATCCAGGATGCCAGCCAGAGAACTGTTTTCAACAGGATGGCCCAAACCTGTTTGCTGGGGGGGGGGGGGGGGGGGGGGGGTGCGGGGGGGAGGTAAATGGAGAGGATTCAGAAAATTTTGATTTGGCTCTGGACAAAATAAAACTTTCAATATATCCATTCAAGGAAGAGGTTAAATTTTTGTGGCACAGGTTCTGGTGACTCTCCAAGGCACCACCCCTCCAAACGTAAGACATGGCCGGGTGTGTGATGATAAGCAATGCCAAGTTTCAAAGACATTAGTCGTGGTACATTTATAACATGCCACAAACACACAGTTTGTGTGTTATCACAAACACACAAACACACAGGAAGAAACAGGAGACACGGGGGAAAGTTAGAAGCCAACGGCAAGGACGGAACAGAAGTCACAGGCCACTGATGGTGTTCTAGCAAGCCTCAGTGATTTCCTCCACAAGTCTCTAACAGGTGGACAGGCTGACTCCACTTCATAAACAGCCGGGAGGGAGCCTACAAAACAGTCTGCCGGGACCGAACCATGAGGTCTTCTGTAGGTACGCGCGCGTATGTAAGCGGCACTCCAAGCTTTCCTCTTCGTGCTGTCCCATCAGCTTTAACACAATTCCCCCGCCTCCAAAGTGCTGTAAGAACTGCCAGTTTATCATGTGTTCCTATTAAAGGAGAAGTGATGGGATTTGGAAAATCAACACAATTCAATAAAAATGGTCTTGTATTCCCTTTCTTCTTAAACCTTTCGTTCCCCGCTGCGGCTGGCGTGGCATCTTCAGTGAGCACCCTGGTCAAGTAATTACACTTCCTTGGGGCTCCCTTCAGTAAGTTTTCACCTTAACTCATCCTCAGAGCTCCAATGCCCTAGGGGTCGGATGACGTGTGTAAGGCTGGCCATCAGGAGAGGGCTGGGGCCACACGCTCCACCCCGCCTGTCACATTCTGTTTCACACCGGCCCAAAGACAGGCCAGCAGATTCAAAAGGTGGCATGAAGTCGTTTTAACTTTCTCTCAACAAAGTTTAGATTTACCTTTAAGCAAGTTACATAACGAACGTTACTTTGCATGCCAAGAAATGTAACCACAGGGGGCCCGCTAAGTAAACCCCCCCGCCCCCCCCGCAGTAGTGGAACACCAGTTGGGTTTTAAAATCTTAAAATTCTGCCACCTCTCTTGTCTTTCTTGTGAACAATACTTGGCCTGTGCATTTTCTGTCTTTGTTTCCTTTAGTCAAATAGGTTCTTATACCCCCTTCCTGTCAGGAGGTTAGGAAGAATAGATTTCTAGAGAAAAATGTGAGTCGGTGAAAGGGCTTTTGCTTTTTTAGTATGATTTTTTTTTTTTTTTTTTTTGTTCTTTCACTGATTACTATAGGTGTTGGGTCACTAACCAAAAAACTCTCTCCTCAGCCATCCACCATGACCCATTTTATCCCCTTTTCTCCCAGCACATCCCAACTTGTTCTCAATCAGCCCACCCGTTATTGCATTTTCTTACAATGTCTTCTTATTTATTGATTGAATTTCTACATCAGTGATGGCATCACTACCTCACTATTCTTCACGAGTGATGAAAATAGCTATTGGCTTTCTTTTTTTATTACATTCCTTCACTAATGAATTTTTCTTTTTATTTCTAATACCTTTACACAGGTTTCCTCACCTGGCTTTGTTATTTACACAGCATGTATCCTACACATCATGTGCTTTTAAAATAAACTGGTACTTGGGGAGTATCACTGACATCAAATTAATCTTGTTTACCCTTTTGATAGTTTAAAACCCCTTTTATCTACTCGCCATAACCATGTAGGAAAAAAAAAACCAAAACTTTCTTATTCCTGTACTCGATACAACATTATTTGAGTGCGCTCTATATTCTGGTACTCCATTTTATTATGCCCAACTCTAGAGCTATTTAAATGTATAATATATCCTATTTCACCGAAGATAAAGGTGATCTCATTATTAGTTTGGGCACTTGATGTTGTTTCTTTCTTAACAATAAATGATGGATTAATAATAGGTAAATACTATATCACCCATGCTTTTTCTTTCAGAAACTCTTATGACTAACAGCACACACCTATAAGGCAGATGGTTGGGGTGGGAGACACGACTAAGCAGGAGCTGCTAACAGCCCTTCCCAGATAGGGAATGAATTTACTATCTTAGTCTCCTTAGTACTATCAGTAAACAAAGTGAACTTCCTCCCAACCCCGCTCCCTTGCCCCCGTGTTTTCTCTATTACCGGTTTTTCTCAGCAAATGCATTTAAAACAATAAAGCACCATCCTCACTACGCAGCATCTCGTATCTTCTTTGATTCATTCTATCCAGCTTCTGCACTTCATAAAGCAAAAGAAAACACTCCTTTGGGTTAACACTGTGGTCAGTAACTCTGACAATGACTTTCAAAATAGCGTGCAATCGCACGAGATTCAAGTTTAGAGATCATGTTATCAGAACATCTGATATCTATGCTCAGCTCTGCCAAGTGACTCAGTGCATGACTCAGGCAAGTCACAGCTTTTCTGTGCTTTTCCTTCTTCTTCTTAAATAAATAAATGAAACAAAATAATAGAGCCAGCACAGTCTCTTACATCCCTCAGAATAGAAATTGATAAATACACTGGACTTTGTGCTCTTTTAAAGGAATGTACCGGAAACATACCAGATGACAATATTCTTTATTTTGTAAGGGAGACGATGAACCATTCAAACTCACCTGCTCAAGCCTGCCTCCAGCTACCCAGCAGTCCTTCCAATTGGGCAAAGGGACCCCGTTAGTCAGAATGCTGGGACGAGAATTCGGGAAGGCACGACTGGAGCTTGGCTCCACAGCTCTTTTTCCCTTTTAGTCAACTGCCTGGCGGCAGACAGAGGAGAAAAGGGAGAAAGGCTGAGCTTTCATGATCTCTCTCTTATCTCTGGCCCCAGAAAATGACCAACAGCAGGAAATCGGAGCCAAAGCAAGCCAGAGTCACATTCCCACGGCTTCTCTCTAAACCCCTGCTTAGAGGCAGGAAAGCATTAGCTCTAAAGCTTTTTCTCAGGTTATTTGACTTGTAATTACAAAGGCAGGCTGTGGGAGGAAGGATTTACAAGCCAACTCCAGTGGATGTGAGGTACTAGGACTGGTCTGGAGACAGGGTGGAGAGATGGCCCTGCTGAGAATAGACAACTTATACAAGATGCAGAGTTGTCGATTCTAAAACAATAAAAAGCAGGAACTTCTGGAAAAGGGCAGTAGCGTGCACCCAATGCACACTTCATCCTTGTGGTGATGAAGCTAGACTAGTACATGGTGAAGCTCATGCTCTGAGAGCAAGCACTAACCAGAATATAAAAAGAGCTCAGGTATATGTGACACTGCCGAGGAAAATGATGTCAGGGCTTGGTAACAGAGACCAATTTTCCATTGATCTCTTGGAATGAGTTAGAATCTCAAATCATTTACTGGGACACGACTGCTCAATACCAGCTCTCATGATCTATGTATGTACTCCAATAGAGAACGAAACACATGCACGTGAGCAAATGTGTACACACACACACATACACACACACTTATACTTCATCCTGGAAGTCAGCACAAAAGGGCACACGTGCTTACAAACATACCCAGGTCAAAGTACAGATTGAGGGAAGCGGCAGAGGCTCCCAACAGGGCAGATAATTACAATCAAAGCATCAACTCACAGACTCTGAGGAGATTTTCTTCAAAAGATCAGCCCCTGGGGTTCCAACGAGTCTTAAAATGAGCTTCAACTGATCAATATCTAATGGTGGACTATAAAGGAAAATGTTGGGACAAAATAAAAATAAAAAACACAAACGACAACAAAACAAACAAACAAAATACCCCAATAACAAAAAGTGAAAACCCCCAGCCAAGCCAAAATGGTGAATTAACCTAGATCAGGGCTTCCATGGATGGTCACTTCAAGTAGAACATGTTCCTCCTGTGCAAAGACTCAAAATACTACCACTCACACCCCCAATTTATATTCATTCTGGGCATCTGTCAACATTACCCATCAGTAAAGTGAAGTGACTTTAGCTGGGTCAAAGACAGCAGGTGACAGCACAAAAGCTTCACTCAGTCCACACCTAACCTCTTTACCTTCCACCAAAGCGTGAGAAGCCAGTTGAGCAGAAAGCACTGGTAAGCAGAGTGCTACACGAACAGAAAGAGCAGCAGAGCATAGGAGCTAGGGCTGGCCAAGCTCCCCTGGGAATACTCCCCCGAAAGGCTTGACCCAAGGAGCTTGTAATAGGACAGGAGCCTGCCACTACCCCAGGGCCTAACACCACTTGAGCGTGCCCTCTGGGAAACCTGTCCCTCTGCAATGGCTAGAGCAGGCAGAGAGGAGCTGTGAGTGATAGTCGGCCAGCAGAGGGCCCCACTCCCCCACTGCATCCGCGTGTTCTTCAGGAGCGCCATCATGAAGCAGAACAGGAGAGTTTTCCATCTCACAAGCGCAGTGACAAACCTCACACATCCCAGAGGCTCTACACAATAGGCTACAACGTCCAAACCCTTATTCGGGTAGCCAACTATTCCGCATATGTGCATATATTAACCAGAAGACAGAAACTGTTCGTTTGTTCTTATTGCCTTTAGTCTTGCCCAAGAAGGAAGTTAAAAGGGGAGAGAAAAAAGTTATATAAAGTAAGCTTTTAATATTCTCTATGAAAGTGTGAGAGTTTATCCACGTCTCTACTGACATTCGGGGAAAAGGAGGGGAGGATGACTGTCTTCTGGTGCCTATCACACATCCTGTCAGGTTGTTGGCATATTAGATCCTTCTCAACCTCAGGTCTCACTTCCTCAGAGAGGACTCCCCCCACACTCTAAATAAGAAAGCCTCTTCTTCCTTGTATTCTCTACCCCAGCACAATGCTTGCAAACATCAATCTATAATTACTTCGTTTGCTTTCTGTCACCTCTGCTGATCTGTATGTAGCTCCATGAGGGCACGGGCCACCCTGACTGCCACCTATCCCCCGTGCTTAGCCTGCTATCTGCTACATGGTGGGCACTCGAAATATCTGAGGAGATCTTCTCCTCAGGAAGCAGGAAGGAAAGGAGGATGGAAGAAATATTTCTGTTTATGATTACACATATAAAGGTAATACGGTGTAACTTAAAATAATGGCTTCTGCAAACCACAGTTGCCTAAGTTACAGGAATTACTGACGCAATATCACTGGCATCTTGCCCTGTTCTTCCCCGTCCCCACCCCCACCCCCAGCTAAGAAATTGGCTTAAATGGAAGAACATTCTAGACAGGAGTCAGCAAACCCCAGCCTGCTGCCTGTTTTGAAAATAAAGTTTTATTGGAACACAGCCATGCCCATTCATTTATGTACTGTCTGTAACTGCTTTCACCCTACACAGCAGAATTGAGTAGTTACAACAGAAACCAGATGGTCCCCAAACCCTAAAATATTTACTATCTGGCTCTTTTAAGAAAAGGTTTGCCAAACCTCAGCCTAGACCCAAACAATTTGTGTTCTGTAGAAAACAAGGTTAAATTAGAAACAAGTCCACTCACAGAAATCATTTCTAAATTAAATATAGTAGAGAACTTTGTCATCTGCAAATGGCAAAAATCAATGTGTTCTGGAGGTTAAAATTTCAATACTGACTCTTAGTTCAAAGTGCTGACAAGAAAAAAAAACTAAAGCGTGCAATAATGGGGACAGAGAGGGGAGGATGGACGAATATGGTCTTGCTTTAAAACAATCAAATTAAGGGGCGCCTGGGTGGTTCAAGTCGGTTGAGCGTCCGATTTCCACTCAGGTCATGGTCTCACGGCTTGTGAGTTCGAGCCCCGTGTTGGGCTCTGTGCTGACAGCTCAGAGCCTGGAGCCTGCTTTAGATTCTGTGTCCCTCTCTTGCGCTGCTCCTCCCCCACTCATGCCCTGTCTCTCTCTCTCTCAAGAATGAATAGAAAAACATTAAAAAATAAATAAAATAATAAAATTAGCTATATGACAACAGAATTTAGTACAGGATCCCCTCTGCCCATTTTAATTGATTCAGTTTACAAGTATTAAGTCCCTTCACACTCCAGGAACAAATTTAACTGGGTAGCTCTCCCACAACACAAAGCATATCATATATGAAAACCAACTAGACTGCTTCAACTCTTAAACAGGTAGTTTTACAATATATGCATCAAAATTAATCTCAGGAAATAAAACTGTTGAGATTGGTACTCTTGTTTAAGAGACTTCTGACTACTGAAATGAGAGTCAAGTTTTACACTCCCTTCAGGGAAGCCAGAAGACTCTGGGCTGAGTTTCTTAACCGCCCTACCTTCACCTCATCATACCTGAAGAGTGTGGCACTCCCGCTAGTCACAGAGGCTCACGACAGCAATGAGCTGGGGGCCCCATGTCTCTGCCAGTATAAAACAATCACACGTCTGAAGAATAAAGCCCGAATTCTTAGCCCCTCATGGCCCTCCCTGACTTGGCATCAAGCTTCTTTTCTGACTGCCTCAGACGGTTTGCTTCAACGCACACCAAATATTCTAGGCAATTCTAAGCTTCCACCTTCTTATTTATGCAAGTCATATGCAGGAATATCCTCCGTTCTCCCCTCCTATCAAGTCTTTTCTTATTTATTCTACAGTCCTACTCAAATAAGAACTGTGCTGTGAAGTCTTCCTGGATATCTTAAGTTCGAATTACTTTACTTCTTCTCAATAACTTATTTGTACCTCTATTACAGCATTTTTATCACTCTGTCTTATTTTATAATGAGAGAGTAGACATTTGTTCTGGTAACTCCTATAACTCACTTTACACTGAGTATGATCACTCTGGTTTGGGGGACAGGTACTATCTTATCCCCAGCACCTTCCACAGTGTAGTTTCATAAATATTGGTTGGCTTAAAAAGACTAGTTATAATATGCTTTCTAACTCAGCTCCAGCCCTCTGCCTTGCCCTAAAAACCTATAATGATCATACTCGATGGAAAGTCTAAATACAAAAAGTAGTCCAGAAAAGTTGCTTCACTTAATATCAGGCCTAACAAAGCCCTCAAACCTTCCAACTGAAGTGTCTACACCATAAAGAGTACGCAAGTATAATGCCATGAGTGTGTAAGGGCTATGAGCAAAGAGAGTTGCTACAGCATGATAGCCAATACTTGGGAGATTAGTAAGCACACAATGCAAAACAAGAATCTGCTTAGTAGCTAAAAGTACTTGTAAGAGGGAAGTCAAAGCATGCAGACCTCAGAAGAAATCACCATAGGTTCTCCAAGAGCTGGCAAATCCATTGAAATACAGGTCAGTCTTCCAATAGTACCAGCTACTGTAAGGCCACTACAATTTGTCCAGGCAGTTAAGGCCAGAAGGTGCTTCAAGCAGCTACATAAGCAGAGCAAAGCAAAATGTATCACATAATGACAATTAGTTATCTCCACAACAAGCCATCCTTCATAATTGGTTTAACCCTCTTTTTCCCCCCTAGATAGAAGAAATTTTTCCTGTTAGGTAAACATGTGTTTCAGTTATAATGATCAAATTGTCAAAATTCAAATCATAGATGTCTTGGTCCTTTCTAAAACAACCACTGAGGCCCAAGATTACTCTTTAGGTTCTCTGTAACAAAAGTAATAGGTAGAATGAATAGATGAGGAAATCAACCTAAGGTTAATGGGGTAATCAGAAGGAAAATAAAAAAACCAATATTCTATTCACCTCTAAGTGTTCTAGACAAAGCCAGAACATTAATGTCTGGAGGGTGGAAAACCTTCCTATGACAGACAGGATGGACTAGAAGAAGACTTAGGCCTACTTTCTTCTCTTCTTGGTTGTCAAAATAGTCATTTTCACTGTCACGCACACTAAAATTCTTAAGGTACTTTAGGTTTGTGGACACACGTGAAAATTCCAATCTTTTCTGGGAAAATATAATGTCAAGTTGGAGAAGAAAAGGCAAATAATGTAGTAAAATTTTTTTTCTTCTTCAGCATTTATTAGGACCTTGCTTTCAGTGTCTAAAGTGAAACTTTTTTTTTTTTTTTTTTGAGAGAGAGAGAGAGAGAGAGAGAGAGCACGTGAGTTGGGGAGAAGGGAGAGGACGAGAGAGATAGAATCTTAACCAGGTTCCATGCTCAGCACAGAGCCGACACAGGGGCTCGATCCCACAACGCTGGGATCATGATCTGAGCCAAAATCGAGTCAGATGCTCAACCAACTAAGCTACCCAGGCACCCCATGAAACTGCTTTAAATTTTTTTTTTTTCAACGTTTTTTATTCATTTTTGGGACAGAGAGAGACAGAGCATGAACGGGGGAGGGGCAGAGAGAGAGGGAGACACAGAATCGGAAACAGGCTCCAGGCTCCGAGCCATCAGCCCAGAGCCTGACGCGGGGCTCGAACTCACGGACCGCGAGATCGTGACCTGGCTGAAGTCGGACGCTTAACCGACTGCGCCACCCAGGCGCCCCGAAACTGCTTTAAAATGAGAGAGAATAGGGGCACCTGGCTGGCTCAGTCAGTGGAGCATGCCGCCCTTGATCTCGGGCTTGTGAGTTTCAGCCCCATGCTGGGGGGTAGAGATTATTTATTATTTTTTAATTAAAAAAATAGTAAAATGAGAGAATATTTGAAACTAGTGACTGCAAGTGAGGGGTAGACGTGACAGCAAGGGGTACATCAGAAATTTTTTACTGGCGTGTTTTAGCCCATAATCTGGGAGCTGAGAACACAGGTGTTCATTATGTTATTCTTTGTTTTTTTTGTATTTCATAAAATCTTTGAAAAAAAAATCAAAAGAAATAAATAAAGTAGAATTAAGGAGCAAATTTAATACACTAAGGAAATTCATATGGAGTAAGGCAGCAGCTAATGGCAAGTAGATTATAACTCAACAGCCCCATTAGCCTCTGGTTAATATCTTAAAGGTACCCCTTCTATTAAGATGAAAGAAGGAGGGGCACCTGGGTGGCTCAGTCAGTTAAGCATTCGACTTCAACTCAGGTCATGATCTCACGGTTTGTGGGTTCGAGCCCTGCACCAGGCTCTGTGCTGACAGTGTGGAGCCTGGAGCCTGCTTCAGATTCTGTGTCTCCCTCTCTCTCTGCCCCTCCCCTGCTTACACTCTGTTTCTCTCTCTCAAAAATAAAAACACATTAAAAAAAATTTTTTAATGAAAGAAGGAAAAAAAGTTTTACACATGAAGGAAATTCATTTGATTACTTAGGAAAGGAAAATGACAGCAAACAAACACTGTGGTCTCCAGAAGAGGAAACAGTATTTGATGTGTAACAGGGCTCTGAAACTCATTTTCTCTCTTCCTTACACTACAGACTATTAAGTATTGGTAATACCATTTTCTAACTGGCCACTCTTCTCAAAACCAATGGCATTTGAAATAGGCTAGCACTATGCCTGAAGGGACATTCTGTATCCTCACTATCTTCTAATGTGAAGTTCACCAGCTGTGTCCACCTGATATACCTAGTTGACTGGACTTCTAAGGCAAGGCTTCATTCTTTAAAACAATAATCCTGTTTTTGAGCTAGATGGAAAAAGTGTTCTACAAAGTCATAAATGAGAATAGCTCCAAACCTAACAATATATACTTAGTTTTAAGACAAAAATTAGTATTTCTTACACCTTTAGGGGAACTCCAAGGATTATTAACAACCAGTACTAAAAGCATCTCTCAAGGAGGAGACTCATCACAAAAAATGAGAAAAAGGTAGAATACGAAGAAGACTTATAGAGATCTAAAACTGCGTTGTCCAATGCAATACCAGTAATCACATGAGATTAACTAAATTTCAATGTAATCTAAATAAAATCTAGTAAGATTTGAAATTCAGATTGAAGACTCATAAAACTATGAATCCAAAGGAACTTCTCTGAAGTGATACTTCCTTGACATGATAAAGAGCATTTATGAAAAATACACGGTTAAAATCATAGTCACCGGAGAAAGGCTGAAAAACTTCCCTCTAAGATAAGAACAAAACAAGGATGCTCACTTCACCACTGCTATTCAACATTATACTGGAAATCCTAGCCAGAGCAACTGGAAAGGAAGAATTGAAACCATCTCTATTTGCAGATGATAGGATCCTGTAGATAGAAAAACCAAAGAATCCGCAAGAAACCTACTAGAGCTAATGAACAAGTTGAGTAAAGACGCAGTGCACAAAGTCAACAAGAATCAGTTTTGTTTCTTCACACCAATAATAAACAACCTGAAAAAGAAATTAAGAAAGCAATTCCATTTCCAACAGCATCTAAAAGAATAAAATACCTAGGAATGAATTTAGCCATGAAGGTGAAAGATTTGTCCAATGAAAATGATAAATCGTTGCTGAAAGACATTAAGAACTGAAAAATGGAAAGACATCTCGTGTTCATGGATAGGAAGACTTAATATTGTTAAGATGTCAATATTATCCAAAGTGATCTAAAAATTCAATGCAATTGCTATCAAAATTCCAACAGCCTTCCAGGGTACCTAGGTGGCCCAGTTAAGCATCCAGCTCTGTTTTTTTATGTTTTACTTATTTTTGAGAGAGAGAGAGAGAGACAGACAGACAGACAGACAGACAGGGAGCGAGCAGGGGAGGGGCAGAAAGAGGGAGACACAGAATCTGAAGCAGGCTCTAGGATCTGAGCTCCAAGCACACAGATGTTCCTCCACAGAAGATATACAAATGGCCAATAAACACAGGAAAAGATGTTCAACATTACTGGTCATTAGGGAAATACAAATTAAAATCACAAAGAGATCATGACTTAAGCCGAAGTCAGATGCTTAACCGATGCTACCCAGGCGCCTCATCCGACCTTGATTTTGGCTCAGGTCGTATCACAGTTTGTAGGACTGATGGAGCCTGGTGCCTGGCTCTGTGCTGACAGCCTGGAGCCTGCTTGGGATTCTCTCTCTCCCTCTCTCGGTCCCTCCCCTGCTTGTGCATGTGCACACACTTTCTCTCAAAATAAATACATAAACATTAAAAATACATATTAAAAAAAATTCCAACAGCCTTTCCTGCAGAAATGGAAAAGCCCATCTTCAAATTCATATAGGATTACAAAAGAGCCTGAAAAGCCAAAAAAACAAAACACAAACAAAAACCCCCAGCCATTTAACAGTGAGAACAAAGTTGAAGGACTCATACTTCCTGAATTCAAAACTTACTATTAATCTATAGGAATCAAAACAGTGTGGTACTGTTATATAAGCATAGATATACAGGCAAATGGATTAGAATTAGCCTTGGACAGAAATGCCAAGCCTATTCAGTGGGGAAAGGATAGTCTCTTCAACAAATGGTTCTGGGACAACTGGGTTTCCATATGCAAAAGAACAAGTTGGACCTCAAACCTGACATCATGTACAAAAATTTACTCAAAATGGATCAAAGACCTAGGTATGACAGAGAAACACATACAACTCTTAGTAGAAAACACAGTAAATCTTCAAACCTTGAATTTGGTAATACATTCTTAGATATAACATGAGCAACAAAAGGAAAAAATAGATGAATTGGAACTTCATCAGAATCAAAACTTCAGTGCATCAAAGGACATTATCAAGAGGGGCGCCTCGGTGGCTCCAGTTTGTTGAGCGTCTGACTTTGGCTCAGGTCATGATCTCACAGCTTGTGGGTTCGAGCCCTGCATTGGGCTCTGTGCTGACAGCTCAGAGCCTGGAGCCTACTTCGGATTCTGTGTCTCCCTCTCTCCCCCCTCTGCCTCCCCCGCTCATGCTCTGTCTCTCTCTGTTTCTCAAAAGTAAACATTAAAAAAAAATTTTTTTTAAAAAAGGACCTTATCAAGAAAGTGAACACACTACCCACAGAATGGGAGAAAATACTTGCAAATCACATATCTAATAAAGGCTTAATATCCAGAATATACAAAGAACTAAAAACTCAACAACAAAAAGACAACCCAATTAAAAGATGGGTGAAGAACTTGAACAGACATTCCTCCATAGGAGATACACAAATGGCCAATAAACACAGGAAAAGATGCTCAACATTATGAGTCATTAGGGAAATACAAATTAAAACCACAAAGAGATACCACTTCATACCTATGAGGATGGCTATAATTTAAAAAAAAAGAAGAGGGCGCCTGGGTGGCTCAGTCGGTTAAACGTCCGACTTCAGCTCAGGTCATGATCTCACAATCCGTGAGTTCGAGCCCCGCGTCGGGCTCTGTGCTGACACCTCAGAGCCTAGAGCCTGCTTTGGATTCTGTGTCTCCCTCTCTCTCTGCCCCTCCCCTGCTCATGCTCTGTCTCTCCCTGTCTCAAAAATAAATAAAAACATTAAAAAAAAAATTTTTTTTTAATGTTTTTATTTATTTTTGAGACA